>NW_004524658.1:12039072-12049728 GCF_000260255.1 Octodon degus | reverse complement strand
ATCTGTGTATTCAAAATGGTTAGGATAGATATATAGTTACATTCTCTTAATGAATAGAGGGATTTGTTGTAATAGTGTTTGTAAATAAGATATCATGTCTGCATCTTTTACAGCAAATAACCACTAGGAAGACAGTATGCAATGTGTTAATTACTGAAACTGTCCTATCAATTTGATTTGAAACTGTCTCATTGCTATTTGTCTGTCAATAAAATTATGGGAAAAAATAAAATAAAGAAAAAAAACAAAAACAAAAACCAAATAAAATGAAATGTTAAGGAGCACAGCAGTTAAGTCAACAAGTCAGACATTTCAGCTGTGGTATCTAACAGAAATGTGTCCTCAGGCAAGTTCCCTAACTTCTGTAATCTTAAATTTCTCATAACCCAGACAGGGATGAAAGCTACCCTTCAGGTTTCCTGAGCTACTTTTCATATTTACTAGGCTGGAATGTAGCTCAGTAGTAAAGCACATGGTCCACATGTGCAAAGCCCCCTGGTCTCAATCTCCAGTACCACACACACATACACACATGCACGCACACACACATACCTGCATGTACACACGTGTGCACACCCAGAAAAATGCACAAGAAATGGCCCATGTTACAGTTTTACTGAAATTCATCAAATCTGCTCTTAACTGAAAGGCTGCCTTAGAATTCCAAGAAACAAGACACATTTAAAGATATAGTAATACTAACATGGTATAAATCAACTGGCAAGCAAAAATACATTAGAATTTTCCACCCACTATTAGCCAGTATCTAGTGCAAGTTTGACAGCTTCTAAGTACAAAATGGTCAGAATGTCCAGGCATCTGCATCTTGGCTTTTTCTTTAGTGATTTTCCCTTTAGTCAACCTCACAGATTCTTAGACTTAGCATGCATATGAATAGCTTTTTGGGTTGTTCGGTATAGAACTATACACTACTTTCATGGGGAATGTAAAGGAATTCAGGGATAATTTTACTTATAACAAGTTTTACTCTTAACTTCAGAAACAAAACCTCTGTGTAAAATTCATGTATGTCCCCTAAAATGCAGTAATGGAGGAGGGAAGGAGGGAATGGACGGACCAACTTGAGTCACAAACTAGTATCAGTTTAAGCAATAATTTCTTTATATCTTGCCTGCCTCAGGTTCATTTGCAGACCATTAGAATGGGCCAGGCTCATTACTGGCCTCTGTGTAGGGCACCACTCACACCAGTCAAACCAGAGTCCCATGGGTCTGGGATAGTGAGGATCCTAAAATGATCATTTGTTTAAAAATGGCATGAGTTTAACAAAAGGCAGAACTATGGCAATACAAAGCTATTTATAAGGATAGGCTTTATAAATATAGTTAATTGAAAAAGATCCCTGAGCCTCCACATTCGGGTTTCCCTCAGATTTACAGTTTAAAGCTGGGCTGAGTGTATCCCAGCAGGTCTGAAGCTCATGAGCTCTCCCCTTCCTTTGCTTCAGGGTAGTGAGGCCCCTACTGAGCCACCAGTAGAAAAAACAAGTCCCAATCCTGCTGAGAGGCTCTTCCTGATTTTCCCCCAATGACAGCTGCTCCTTATCATTCCCGTCTTAACGGATGACACAACCTCACATTATACTGTTCTGCGGTCCTCCTGGCACTTTCCAGCATCTCAGTGGCCCCACAGATATATCCATGTCCTCCCTTCCTATACAGCTTCCCCCACTACCTGTGAATTCTTGAGTGCAGACAAAAGATCCCTCTCATTCAACATTGCACACTCTAGCATCTGCAACACCGCCTATCAAGAGTAAAATTCTCCAGATACATTGGGTCTGTATAAAGTAAAAGCCTTTCTTAAGCAGTACCAATATCAGCAAAAACACACAATGCAGAATAAAAAGTGAAGCCTAGCAGTGGTGGGAAATGAGCTGGAACCTCAAAAGAGTCCTCCCTACTTCCTATTCTATTTTGTGAACACTCTGAATACAGAGTGGCACTTTCCTCTGCACTCTTAGAGCTCAGTCCACTGCAACTCGATCAGTTAGGAAGAACTGAGATTTTGCTGGCTTTCCAGTTATATCCAGAGCTCTTTGAGTTCAAATTCAGATTCTGCAGCATGTAATACAAACTAGATTCTATACATATACAGCTACTGTATAGAATTAAGTTAGCTATGAGGTCTAAGAAGAATGAACAAGCACACACTTAATTTCTTGCCACGAACTCAGAAATAAAAACGTCATGTACTAGAAAGAAGCAGGTACTCTAATCAGACAGGCCTGAAGTCAAAACCCTGCCTCCACTATTCAGCAGCAGCCACTAGGTCTCTGAGCCCATCATCCCGGCAATGACAGGGAGGTACTACCTCTCTCTCAAGAAAACTACAGATGATGTTTATGGAGCACCTAACACCGTGAGAAGGTGCATAAACATCACTTTCTTTTGCAGGGGGATGCTCCCTACAGTACAAAGAAAAGAAATAGAGCACAAACTTCAGTACTTTCTTATGTAACTTCATGCCACATACTGTTGCCTCATTTCTAGAAAGCTCTTAGAATCATAAACCATAGTATGAAAGCACTTTGCAAACAGCAAAGCAGGAAAATGCTAAAAGAAGGAATGCTACTCACTTAAATGTACTTTACTCCAAATAAAAATATCATGAGGGATATGTCACCTTAAGAAAGCCATCTGCCTCTATCTACTCACTTGATGACAGTACATCATGACAAAGCAATCTGGCTTAACAGTGACAACCCACTTACTTTCGTCTGCTGCCCTCCTCTGCTCCTAACTCAGCTGTTCTATGAGGACGCAAGTGAAGTCTGACGCCAACTTGTTCTCTCTGAACATTCAGGAGCCTTGGGTACCGACTGCAATCAAGTGATATGGGAATGCCAAGAGGAGGAAGAATCTGTAACAGTGTGTCCTTTTAATACAAAGGCATTCAGCCCTGTGTGGTCCCAATAGGTTCTCTAGCCACTACTCAAATTCCCAGTCCTCTTTCAGCAGGCGAAGTTCTTCAATCAACAGAAATTACGCAGTGAGACCTTCACTGGGCCAGGCACTGTGCGGTCAAGACCTGAAGATACAATCCTTCCCTTCCAGGAGCCCACAACATGAAACAGCAATTAAATCAAAGACACAAAGAGATGGCTGGGGATGTGAAGAGCAAGTACAAAGCAACACATAAAAAGGACTCCTGATTTTACAGGCACATCCCACACAGATGATATTTAATCAGGTGCTTATAAGACAGCTAATTCCTACTATAAAGAGATCAAAGTAAGGAGTTATTTTTCCCACCTTCGCCAAGCTGATGTAGGCCTGGGACACTCAGAAAAGATGGCATTTCAGATGAACGCTGAAGACTGCACGTAGTTTCAGTGGGCAGAGAGGCAATGCGAGTCCATTCTGTGCAAGGGAAAGATTGTGAGAAAAGATACAAAGGAGGGGAGGGAAGTGCTGGCCTGTTCTGGAAAAGGGGCCAAAGCATGCTCTAAGTCTGCTTCTGTAAGGAAACAGAAGAGGAGCTGGGTCTGGCAGAACTGAGGCGGTTTCGATGAGAAGCCAGGAGGAACACGGAAGTCGCAGAGAACGAGGAAGGGCAACTGTTAACAATGACCACAGCCACACTGGACCTAATGTCTGGAATAGCAATAATAAGGCTTTGAGGGGAAAGTGACACAGAATGAAGTTCACAATCTTATACCTTTAAATACCTCAAGAGTCACCAAAAGACAGGAAAAGTCAAAGACCCGATCTTCAGCCTAACAGCAAATACACAAAATCTGTAACTGCAAGTGCCTGATTCCGAAGATTGATAGCCAAAATCACAAATGCTCATTTTTATTGTGAAAATCTCTTCCTGCTCATTCTATAATACTATATCCTAAGAACATAAATCAAACTGTCCTCTTTATGTACTATAAAGACATACTATTCTCTCTCTCTCTCCCTCCCTCTCTCTCTCTCTCACACACACACAGCTCAACAGTGTCAGAGTTGAAAGTGACATGAAGATGCTGCAGTGTCAGTGTCTGCTAATGATCACCCTACTTGGACGGAGAAAATCTCTTCAAGGAAGTGGTGCATATCTCATGGTTGGAGACACCTAGAATCAGACCACAAGGCACAGTCCAGTGGGCCATGCTCTTCCACGTAAAGACAACCACAAGGAAAGTAAATTGGGGGTGGGGATGCCCAAAGACCCATGTCTAACCATGTTTAAGGAACAACTGGGACAGCGAGATTCTGACTCCTGAGTTAAGGCTGATTACAAGAGTGTACCCAGTTTGACAAAAGGATTTTCTAAGCGGATGATCAGAAAATAACATCCTAAAGAAAAAGAATTTTTATATTTTTCACTTTATCAACAGAAAAATCAGAGGGAATTGACTGTGGGACTCCTGATAACTACTGGTGACTTTTTTTAAAATTAGGTATATAGCAGGCATGCTGGCTTATGCCCATAATCCCAGTGTTCTAGAAGGCTGAGGCAGCAGCAGGATTGCAAATTCAAGTCCATCCTGGGTGATTCAGCAAGACCCGATCTCAAAATTAAAAATAAAAAATAAAAGGGCTAAGGATATAGGTCAGTACAAAGGCTCCCCAGTATCCTCCCCCGTTCTCCAGAATGTTACAGAATTACTTCCTTAAATGAGAATTGGGACCTAGTATATTAGAAATCTGGATATTTGTAAATCAAACAAATGCTTTCCAAAAAGCCAACTCTGAGACTTTCATTAGGAAGGCTGAAATGTCATTAGGAAGGCTAACTACTAACATGCCTAAAAGTTCCACAAACCCAGGATGCAACACAGCTCCCAACAGTCTCTCTGAGCTCTCACATCTCAGCAGAAGGATTCTGCGGTAAGGCTAGGGAATCACCAATTCCAAGTTTATGGCGTCTTGGGCCCAAGACCTTTGTTCTGAACTGGCTACCTAGTCGCCCAGGGAGAGCTTGGAAATAAAGAACACTGATTAGTCAAGATGCCTCACTGTCACCAGAAACAGAAAGTGTTCTCAGAAGAGCCACAAAGCTGACCACATCACGAACTGAAGGAGGCAGAACTGAAACCCGACTATGAACAGACCCACAAGCTGTACACTGCTCCACAGCCTTTGCATTTCAGATTTCACAAATAAGACTTTGACAATATTAAACATCTGGGGAAAACCAAATAAATATTGCCAAGATGTCCAGGATGGTACTGGTTACCACCATGCTTCCTCCTACATCAGGGAAAGAAACACGCAGGGCAAGTAAAGTAGAAGAGATTGTCCACTGTCTCCCACACTAAAATAGGCATCTTTACCTTCCTCACCTAAGGAAACCCTTAACAATCCTTCAATATTCCCACCAAAATCCATAGCTTCTTTTGTCCTATTTCTAATTATTAGAAAGTTTCATCCAGTCATAAATCATACATTTCACAGCAATTAACCACTAAGAAGAATATATGCAGTGTATTATTTGTTGAAACTGTACTTCCGATTTGATTTGAAACTGTCTCATTGCTATCTGTTTATCAATAAAACTTTGAAAATAAATAAATAAATAAATCATACATTTCTTTGAAAGATTTACATTTTATCTGAAAATGACAATAATTGCTTCTATCCTCTCAGTTTCAGAAAACCACCACACTGTCATCAAACTTAAAAATCACAAATGCAGAAGACTAGGAAAAAGAGGAATGTCTAATTGCTTATGCTATAACTAATAAAGGAATAATGAGTCTTGCACTGAGAACAATCAGCTCATTCTTGACCTACCATCCTACTTATCTTTTCTATTTTCAAGGCTAATTGCTTATATAAGCATGCCAATTTGCCTTGATTATAGGATTTTTTAATAAATGAATGTTGTTTACATTTCACAAGTGTATTTGAATTTCACTCCAGGAAGCCAAGCTCATCAAGTCTTTGTAAGTGGTAAAACCAGAGATCAAAGCAAAAGGCCTGCCTCCAACCAACAGACAATTAAGCCTGAGAATAGAAGCCTAAGCAAAAATATACTCTATGCACTGCTTGTTCTACACCAGAAGTATACCTACGAGTCACTGCTCAGTCTTAAAGAATAATATATAGAAGTTAGTCTGTAAATTAGTTCAGTGGACTAAGCCCCTGCTTAGACACGCACAGGGACAGGTTTGATCCCCGGCACCACATGCCACACCAGCCCCACCCTTGGACATGCTGAGCCAGTCACAGAGTCCAGGCATGGTGCCGCATGCCTGAATCCCAGCACTGAGGAGGCTGAAAACAGGAGGATCACTAGGGAGTCTGAACTGTGTAGTGAGACCCTGTACCAAACACATTTTTTTTAAAAAAAACAATATTTCAGTCATGTGATGGTCATTTCTTAAGTAGTTAAACAAGTCTGCTTTTCAAGAGATTTTTATCTTTTTCTCCTATCTTCATGATTCTGCTTTTGGTTCAATCAAGTACCTTGGCTTTTTTTTTTTTTTTAACTCTTCTCAACTCTGCCTAATTATCCAAAGTTTGTTATTTCTTAATCAATCTCTTTTCTTTTTTTTTTTTTAATCAATCTCTTTTCTATTGTACTCATCAGCCTTTCTCACTGGTTTAATCTTTCACATTTAGTCTTTGAGGCAGGAGGGTAAAAGGACAAAAACATTCTTCTAGCATAATGACTATCAACCTGGGCTGCATATCCACATCTCCCGGGGAGCTTTTTAAAATTCTGATATGGGAGCCACACCCAAAATTCATCAGATCTCTGCAAGGTGGATCCAGGGACGAGTATTCTATAAGGTGCCACAGACGATGTCAAAGCAAAGCCAAATTGAGAACCACTGTGTTAACCCTATCATTATCAGTTCCTTATTTGAAAGCAAAGTGTTCTACCAAACTACCGTGCAGAAAGCAAGGGACAGCATTCAGGTTCAATCCAGACTTGAAATCAATGAAATGTGTCTTTCAGCACCAGTCACATCTTAGTGTCCCAGAAGCAGGCACATGGCAAAAATATGAACTGACACCAGTCCCAAAGCCAACAGGTTTTCAGGATAAGCCAGGCCCCAGGCACCAAATATCCAGGGCAGAAATCAGTCCACTGAGATGACTTCTGGGAAGAATGAGACCTGAGCACCCTGAGGCGTTCAGCTTCCATGACCAAGGACAGGAAAGCTCAAAAATGCAACAGGGTGGGGCAAGGAGGCTCACGCTTGCAATAGCAGAGCTACTCAGGAGGCTGAAGCAAGGATCACAAGTTTGAGGCCAGCCTATACTACTCAATGAAACCCCATCTCACAATAAAAAGTTTAAAAAAGAATGGGGATACAGCTCAGTGGTCAACTGTGACTGGTTTTAACCCCCAATACCACACACATGTACAAAACCAGAACAAAAAACCCTAGGCTCAGATTGCATATGAAATAGTCATTACAGTCAGTTCCAGGCTACACAAGAACACTATAAAGATGATTGGGATCACCCAAAGTTTGTTCTAGAAACTACACAATTCATAGTAAGATACCCACCTCCAGTGCTAATGATCATGTTCCTTTTTCTTAGGAGTGTAAAAAGATACACACCTGTCAGCACCACATACCACTATACCACCCTAGGTACTTGATATTTCCAAACTGAAGGATTCCAGCCATCGGGGCACACAGCTGCAGGCTTCAGGTGAATCACAGCCCATGATGCAGCGCTCTAGCTACCAACTCTCCCTGGAGTTGCTTCCAAATCACATCAGTAGGAAACAACATAGTGTTACAGTGAAAGAAGAAGACTAGGGCAACTGGGTGGGGATAGAAAGACCTCCCTTCATGTATGAACAGACAAAATCATAAAGAGAAGACAAAGAGGAGCTATCTCCTCCCCCAGTATTCAAGTAAATGAAAGCAAACATGGCACATGAAAGCTTTCTGCAGAAAACAAGACCCCAAAGCCTAGGAATACACTTTTTTTTTTTTTTTTTTTTTGCTAGATTTAAAAGTCCTCCATTTTTCAGAAATTTACATAAAATTCACTAGAAGGCTTACAAACATTTTTTTTTTTTTTTGTGGCTAGCTCAGCCCACCCTGGGGGTGGGGGTGGGGCTGGTGCAGCATGTGGTACCTGGGATTGAACCGTGGTCCCTTCACACTTGCCTAAACAGGTGCTTTAGACCACTGAGCTATCTCACTGGCCCATACACTTCATGTCATTTGGAAAGGAGGACTCTTTGTAAAAAGCCACTCTACAAGAGGACCTCACTCAAGCAGGTGCACAGCTTGTAATTCACCTTCTCGCAGTCAGTTCTGTTATAAGGACTCACTGTTTTGTTTGTTCCTAAAAAGGATCCACAGAACCACAATCCTCTTGCAAAGGAAAAACAAGCAACTAAAATCAGCACTTCTTTTATTAGCCCCTTTCTTATCCTATATGACACCTTGAATAGGAGGCTAGGAAGCTCAATTCCCCTTGTCCTTATGCCCCAAACACAACTAAAGGCAAAAACAACAAAAGTTTGTTAAGACCAAGTTTCTCAGAACACAGTTCTTACAAAATCAGTGAATTTCCAAAATAAGCAAGAGTCTGTACTTGTTCTTCTCTGACCCCACGAGAGACCTCCAGGGAGACTCTTGGCCGCTCCCAGGTGCTGTGGTTCCACATCTCCCACCTATAGAGGAGGACACCTTTCAGGCCTATAAGGCATTTAGGGGTAGCAAAGACCTTCTTGTCACCAGCAGTTTTCATACAGCTCTGTCTGAACAGCTCCACTGATGGAAGTCACAATCCATCCTGTGATAACTCTAAAAGTATTTATGTTCATGATTTTCAGTCCCTGACTCCAGAGAATTCAATTAGACCACACAGAATGTGGCAACACTTTTTTTCCATACAAAAGCTGAAAAGAACTACAAAACAACTAATAGATTACAAGTTGTTGCTAAATAAACCTTTCCTTCCTTAATTTTGAGTGTCAGTATTTATCTCAGCAATGAGAGAAGAGTAACTGAGACAAGTGTTACATTCTGCAAATTGTACAAGTCCAAGTGCTATGATTTTAGTCATCTTACAACCATCCTGACAGCTGTGCCAAACAAAGAAAACCAAGAGCCAGGGAAAGAACTTAACTTCCCCAAACTGTGTTCTAGAAACCAGCTCCCCTGGTCCCACAGGCAGAAGAACTTCCCATCCCTTAAGGGTTTCAGTACATACATACCTTTCTCTCCAAATTTCATCAGTTTACACTGCAGCTGGTCCCTTACTGCAGGCAAGTATTTTATTCACAGACTACTCTTTGATCTAATAACTATGTTTTCACAGTTCTTACATGGTAATGAAAATACGTGGGGCAATAAGCATCAGTGAGGAAGAAACAGCTCCTGGAGTTACTAAGGTGAAATGATAATGGTTCCAAATAGCAACATCCCCATCCTTCCAAGCCCTTTCCCTCGCAACAGGGAAAGGGATGTGAGAGAACAAATCAACAGCAGATGAGGGCCTCACTGCACTCCTACCATCCATCTGCTCAACAGACCTCATGGCAAGTGTTCTTGGAAGTGGTGGAAAGGGAAGGGCAACTTGCAGGGGAAAACAAACTTGACCTTCCTGGTCCCTTTCCTATTTTAAGTTCATGCATTCCAGTGACAGGCTGCTCTTCTCTCTGATTTAGCAAACCCTAAACATTTTACCCAGGAGATTTCAAATCTCCACTGAAAAGACAAAATGAAGAGTACGCTTTTTGGATCACATCAATTTTTTAACTCCATGCCTAAAAACAGAAAAGTGCAGCATAGGTGCCAAAAGGATTTGACATCTAAAGAAAAACATCACATGCATCCCACTTCAGATACTTTTGAGAAATTTCTGCCAATTTCAAAACAGCCTGAAACTTGCTTTTACCAGATGTAGAAAGGTTTTTTACTGCTAGTCCTACCCACCGCTGCCCCCCATCCAGTTTTTAAGAAAGCTTAATAGGGAAGCCAGAGACTCAAATATGGGTTAAAACCCTAGATCGGTTATTTAGTAATAGTAACTACATGACTTCGGGCAACTTAAGTAATCATTATTTATGCATGTATAATGCTCGATGGAGGGACTTGCTGGGAAAGTTAAGTGACAGCAGGTAAGCATCAGTTATCCTCAGAAAACATCCTATTCCTTCGGGAGGAAAAATGACTACACCCACTCTTAGGACAAAATAAATAAATATCCAGCAAAAAGGAAAAAAATTGAAAAGGAAATTGACTGAGTTAGATACCAAAGCTGCTTACTGCCTCAAACCATTACTTCCTAATCTCATTACATATTTGCAGCACTGCCTGATATTTGATGATACAGAGACAGAGCAAATGAATAGAAGATTTAAAGATAGCCTTTTCTCTGAAGTTGAAATAAAGGCTCCTTAGGGCAGCTCCTCAACAAAGGCAGTGAGTGGAGGACTTACATTTTATGTTGTTAACAGAAGCTGCAAGCCAAAATTTAATCAACAATATTATGGAATGTTTTGGGGCCAGGGAGATAGCTCAGCAGTCTAAGCGCCTGTCTGGCAAGCACAAGGACCCAAGTTCAATCCCCAGTACCACAATGCCATGCTGGCCACGAAAACCAGGCACAGTGGCCCACACCTGTAATCACAGCACTGGGGAGGCTGAGACAGGAAGAACACTACAAGTCTGATGTGCATAGCAAGACCCTGTATGAAATAAATGAAAAGATTAAATAT
>NW_004524658.1:12035367-12038972 GCF_000260255.1 Octodon degus | reverse complement strand
TATATATATATATAATGGAATGTCTAATGTTAAAAGAAGTATTCTTGGATAAAGACCCTCAGCTTGCCATGATGCTACCAGCATCACCTTTGAAAATACCGGGTAAGAGAAGATGTATATACGACCCCAATAACCAGACAATGTTAATCAAGTACAATGGAAAGCCACAGGGATATTTAATCATCGATGCATAGTACTCAAAAACTACAGGCTAATGTTACCTGCAAGTACACAAACCCTTAAAGAACTAAGATGACTGAACCTACAATTTTCAGCACACTTCCACCAAAGACTAACAAATACCATTCCTGTGTGAGATGGCATGCATACACATACTCACAAAGGCATATCACCTGATAGCTGCTATACCTGAAGGGAAGCCCAAAATGTACACAGTAAGTCAGTAATCTTTTCACTTAAACACAAGTTTTATAACTCTTAGTAGAACAATGCTGTATGCAAACTCAGGAAGGTAAAGGCTCTCCTTAAGAGGATTAAACTCAAACGATGTAGAACCAGTTTTGGCTAGTAAGTATTCACAAGAAATTTGAAAAGTTTAGCCCTCCACTGATCTTAATTCAATAATCTTTTACCCTCTCCTTTCTTCTTTGAGTCTTTTTTTTTTTTTTTCTCGGAACCAGGGATTGAACTCAGGCGCTTGCACTTGCCAGGCAAGCACTTATTCTACTGAGCTATCTCCCTGGCCCCTCCTTTCTTCTTTCCAATCATATCCACTAATTTTTTTAACATTTATACAACTCAACCCACATAAACTGAAGGGGAGAGGGGAGATATGCAACTGAGTAGGTTTGTGCTCTTTCATGGAGTTTCTATCAGGAAATACAATGGACCTGTCATTTTAATTTTTATTGATTCCTCCCCAAGGCTTCAAATATTCCAGAACTAGGGGTTGGGAAGAACTGTTTTCCTAGCCTGAAATGGTTTGTTATTTATCAATGTAAGTGATATTCATAGTGCTCTGTACACTCTTCTATACCATATTACTAGATGGTTTATAATGTACAACCAATAGGAATAATGCCCATGTAATATTCCCTTACCTAAAAGATAAAGAATTCCTCTACATTCCTACTTAAAAATTTGCCATCTAGAACATCTCCTTCAAGCTTGAGCTTTAAAATTAAATGATTCTTCAACAATTCATGAAGAGAAAGTAAAGCAAAACAGAGAACAAAAATACTGGGCTGGGGAGATGGCTCCGTGGAATAAGTGCTTCCCTGGCAAGTGCAAGGGCCTGAGTTCAATCCCTGGTTCCAGAAAAAAAAAAAAAAAAAAAAAATACTGTCTACAAGAGAAATCATCAACATGTGATAGTAGATAATTTAAGAGGGTTTCCTCTGACTCTAAAGATTTTCCGAGAGCAAGTGCAACTCAGTCAGGAAAGTAAACAAACATCTTCAGTTCAAGTGCACCGGACAGGAAGGTGCCCAAGCTAAGACATTCCCCAAAGCTGTTATTCAAAACAGATCAGCCAGATATTTTACTTTTGTATTTTGTTTGCTGCACGGGCTCAAATACCGTAAACAACTTTAAAAGTTCATCCAGTGACTGTGTGAAGCACTAGTAAAGGCCACAAAAACCAAACACTCCCCCACGGAGCCTTCGAAGTACAAGCCTAAATCTACAGACTGACTTTGCAACTGGTAGGCTTAATAGGAGCACAACTCCACCATGTTGAGGAAGGGACATTACTTTTCTAAAGATTAATTCATACCATGTGTTATTAATCAGCAGGGAAACTGAAAGCTCATGCAAAAAAAAGTTATCCCAGTTGAGTAGAACTTAATTGCGTTGTTATTATTATGACTGCCGCACTGGCTCCCCCGTGTCGCTGCCTCCTCCATCACCAGGAGTACTCGGGCACACACTATCACAGCATGGGGAAAACCAGAAAACCCAGAGCCAGGAGGTAAGAACCATGTGCCTCGAGGAACATTTTTTTGTTTTAAGTAAAACGTTCGTCTCTGGAAAGGGGGGGGGGGGAATCAAATATGCGCCCAGGCTGCCTTGAGAAGCAATTAAGCTTATGCTGTTTCATTTCAGAGTGTCCCATTTTGCACAATGTGAGACCAGCTGTTCGGAATCACAGACGGTGCAAAGCAAGACAGGCACCGTCATCTATCTCCCCCACTGAAATGCCAGTTTCCAGGTGGCTCGTTCTCCCAGAAAGCAACGCTAACCTGCCACCCAGGTCACTACTCCCCTTACCAAACCAGTCCCTCGTCAAGGCCTCAGGAAAGGACGCATCCCAGTCGGTGTGCTAATCTCACGAAAACGATTTTTGCCAAGATGCAAGTCGTTCCCCCGAAGTTGTAAAAAAACGCCCGCAGGCAGACGCAGACTGCCTCCATCACAAAGTCTGCGCTGCCTAGTCATATGGGGTTTCGGGGTAACCACCAAAGAAAGGGGAAACGAGTAAGTGTGAAGACTGGGAATGCGTCTGGTGTGGCTCACTTCCCTCCCCAACACGGCTGGGACAGAAAAACTGCAAGTCCGGGGACCAACTGCATTCAGACTCCGCTGGGGCGAGGGGAAAGCCGCCACACCCTCCTGAGCTCACTGCAAGGCAGGCTCAGCTGGGAAGGACCCAGACACTCAGTCCCCGCAAGAAAGGGAGAAGGGAGTCTAGAGAAGCTGTAGAGCCGAGAGAAACGGAACGCGGGAGGGCGGCCCGGCGGGCCTAGCCAGAGGGTAGAGGGCGGGGGTCGCCCGCGTCCTAAGGACAGCTCGAAACTCGTCCCCGTGGTGAGATTTCAGGCCAAACGGAACGCACAGAGGTTCTCTCCGCCTGGGTGTGTGATGCGCCCTCCACGCTCGCTCGGGGAGCCGCGCGTTTCCGGGGCGCTCCCGCACGGCCAAGCTGCCCTCAAGTTCGCCTCCGCTCAGCGCCGGCGGCCACCTGCGCCCCTCTGCTGGGACCCCACAGGCCTGGGTCCGGGCGCGCGAGGAACTGTCCGCCGCGGCTCGGCTGTGAGGGTTGTGGGTTTTTTGTTTTGTTTTAAACAAAAAGCCTCCTCGGCTCGCCCGCTCCTGCGCGGCTGGCGCACCCTTCCCTTCACACCCACGCCGCGCCTCCCCGGCACACGCGCCCCGCGAGCGCCTCTCCCGCCAGACAATGGGGCTGGCCGGGCAGCCCGCCGAGAGGACCAGCCCCAGCCCCATCCCGGGACCCCACGAGGGCCGAGGGCGCGGGATCGCCGTGCGCGGACAGGAGGCCGGCAGGCGTTCCACAAAGGGTCCGGGAGTCTCCCTGCGGGACCGCACCGGGCGAGGGGAGGCCCCGGGGCCCCCGCGAGGCCGCCCGCGCACTCACCAGCACTATGGCAAACCGCTCCTCCAGTTCACCCGGCTCGGGCATCGGCAGCTTCAGAGGCACGTTGTGAGCCCTGAAATCGGTCTGCTGCGAATCCACGCTCCCGGCGTTGCCCATGTCGGCGGCGCGCTGAAGCCAGGGGCTGCCCGGCCCCTCAGTCCGCGTCGGAAATCACAGCCGCCCGGGCGCTCGCTCCCGCCCTCCGCCGCGCCGGCGAGTGTGCAGCGCACGCCGCTCCCTAGCACTGGCGCCCGGCGCCGAGCCGCCCCCC
>NW_004524658.1:12031478-12035267 GCF_000260255.1 Octodon degus | reverse complement strand
CGCTCCGCATGTTGCCCCGCACGCCGCCCCTGCCCGCGGGCGCGTCCAGCCAGCGCGCGGTCCCTCCTCCCGCCTCCCGCCCGGGCAGCGCCGCCGCTGACACTCGCAGCCTGGGGCGGACTCCGAAGCGCTCGCCCGGCCAGCACCTCCAGCAGACAAATGCGGCTGGCGCTGGCGGACACAATGCCCCCTCGCCGGCCCCGCCCCCGGACGGACGGCTCCGCCCACTCGCCCCGCGCGCTGCCGGGACTCGTAGTTCGGCCTCACGATCTGCGCCCCCACCCCACCCACGCCTCGCCAGGCAGCTCCGCAGGCCGGAGCAGCTTTGGGGCTGAGGAGACAGACACCCGCGTCTGGCAAGTGACTTAGCGCGCTGGGGATCTGCCGCCTCCCGACGTGACAGAAGCTACCTAGTGTCCATCACACCTGACAATCAAATGAACTAAGTCAGTGAATCAATGAGTTGATGGATGCACTGCCTTCTGATTTAAATCTTAGAAGATTTTCTCTATTTGAAGGATGTGGGACCCGGGAGATGGCTCAGTAGAATAAGCGCTTCCCTGGCAAGCGCAAGGACCTGAGTTCAATCCCCGGTTCCGCCAAAAGGAAGGAAGGAAGGAAGGAAGGAAGGAAGGAAGGAAAGAAAGAAAGAAAGAAAGAAAGAAAGAAAGAAAGAAAGAAAGAAAGAAAGAAAGAAAGAAAGAAAGAAAGAAAGAAAGAAAGAAAGAGAAGGTAGGTTGGTTGGACAAGGGACCTCTAGAGTAGTAGCAACTACAAAGCTAGGATTCAGCCCACGGGTGCTTGTGCTACCATTCCTCTGCGGGTAATGTTTCTGCTGTGATTGAACTGTTTCACAAATATGTAATTTATGATACATAGAATCAGTGAGTCTAGTGAGACTGGAAGCCTGGTGAGCAGAACTCAGTTCAAAACAAATACCTGTCAAACAGTGTAGTAAATTCACTAATGTACAATTTGTAAAACCTAGCTGAACTGAATCTACGTGGTCCTGGGTGTGGAAGGCTCACTTGAGGATTGTTGCTGATAAGAAAAAGAACGGAGAGGACCGGGAAAATAGCTCAGTGGATTAAAGCGCCTGCAAGCAGGCTCAGGAGCTGAGATTCGATCCCTGCACCTGCCCTGCCAGCCCCACCCCCGCGGCACGCTGGGACAGAAATTGAGACTGGGCATGGCGCGTGCCTGTAATTCCAGTGCTTGGGAGGCTGTAAACAGGAGAATCACTACCCAGTCTAGTAGTGAGACCTTGGACACCCTGTAGACCGTTCCCTAAGAGAAGCTTACCATGCTGGCTCTCCTGAGAGAAGCTCAGCTGTTCTCGTTGTCATAGGTGTTCAGGTCCTTACTGTCAGTGAGGATGGCTGTGGTTCTCTTCCAGGTAGCTCTGATCCTTGCCTTGAACATCATTCCCTGACCCTCAGCCTGCTGGCACAAATCATTCCTCCCAGCTGGCACAGCTTCCACCTCTGACCTTTGGGCCTTCCCAGGGCAGATCCTTGATGCAGACTTGCATGAGACATCGTGTGCTCTAGCCCGCCAGCTGGACTCGTGGGGGTCATTTTCACAGGCTCTAGGCTTCCAACTAGACTCATGGGGATCATTGTCACAGGCTCTAGGTCTTCAACTGGACTCCTACAGGATGTTGCCACAGGATCCAGGCCCACAGCTGGATTCTTTGGGTCTCTATGCATGGACCAATCTTGCACACACTTGCATTTGACTCTGGGTAAATATTTTTTTTTTTTTTTTTCCGGAACCAGGGATTGAACTCAGACCCTTGCACTTGCCAGGCAAATGCTTATTCTACTGAGCCATCTCCCCGGCCCCATGGGTAAATATTATAAAATAATCCTAGAAATTATGTGTCCTGCCTTATAAGTGAAAGTAGCCCACAGCCAGGTAGACAACTGTTTGACTTGTGGCTGAACTACAATTTTCCTTTCTCAAAGTACTGGTTCTTAATCTTCTGTGGAGCCTTTTGCTGACACACACCTTGGGCTCTGTGTATGAGCAGATTTTCCCTAAGCTGAGAGCTGGAACCTAGACAAGTGTATTTTTAACAAGCTCCCCCAGTGATTATGATAAGCAGCTAGGGTTATCATCTTTTTTAAAATATCAACTTAAATCCTGAATAAATGCAATTTGTATTTCTAAAGTTACACTGTACCAAAAAGTTAATAACAAGTATGCTAGTGGTCTAAAAGAAAAAACAGATACAAATACACAGCCTCAAACTAATGAAAATAAACAAGAAAGAAAGCAATTTGCTCAGGCTGGGTGAGATATTTCTGACCTACAAATGTATCTATTTGTAATATCTGGGTCTGACTGACTTATGAAATCAGCCCACCCAACAAGTTGCCCATCTGGGCTGGAATTCTTTTCTCAAATGAGAAAGCCTTTTTTATTACATTATGGCTCCCTCTAGACAGATTTCTGCCAGTAACCAAGACCTTTTCTCCCCTTCAGTCTTATCACATCTAGTTTCTTTCATTATCTTAGGCTTTGCGAGAAACCAAGGACAAAATGTGCAAATCCGTGAGCCAACAGTACCTTTCTGCCACTTTGAGATTTACCATCTCTAATATTTACTTATTATTTCTCATTATTAAGAGCAGAAAAAAAACCCTCTCCATAGGATTGTGCAATTCCTATAGGAATTTCTATCACCGTCTCAGGAAAATTTTTGTTTGAAAAAAAGCATAAAGATAAGACATTTCTATTAATTTGTAATACTCCATCCTTCCCTACAAAATTAAAGTCAGATAAACATTTTTAAATATATATTCCATTTCTGACCACTGATGCATATGATTTCTTATGGCTCATGTTGAAAAATATCGGCAAGAAAGAACTTACCTGTTAAAACTATCCACTCACCTTCCACACATAAAATAAATGATAGGACCTTTATCTTCAATGAGCCACATATCTGAAAGCTAAGTCAGGGACAGCGTAGTCGGGATCCCCATAAAGATGGTGACTGCTTTCAAATAAACTTTTCCACCAGTCATAACAAACATTATAATACCAACCTTTTAAGGGACTGGAGCTGAATTTTATTGGTATTTCCTCAAGTATTAAGTGTAAGGAGCTGCTATACTGCTAAGAGGACCTGTTGTAAAAAGGTAATGATATAACCCTAAAATTCTCCTGCTGTGTAAAATAAGACAAGTACTCTGCCAAACATAGTCACTGAAAATCATGGATCAAAATTGTGAATAGTGTCCAGGGTTGCTGAGATTGGCTATTAGACAATGTATGTCTGTAACAGTTCCGTAAGTCATATATCCATCTTCCTTTATTTGGAAAATATTTACTGAGCACCTGCGATGCACCAGACACTGTGGCTCTTACACTCTGACTTCTTCAATTTTTGCATCATACAACCTTTTCCAATCAGCCAAAGACATGTCTCAACACTCCAGGCCCCCTCGCTTCTGAATCAGGTGTGCTTTCGCCAGTTGATTAGTAATAGCTTAAATGGAGCACATTTCCCATGTAACAAAAGTTCTGGAGAAATGTGACTGTTGATGTTTGTTCAGCAACTCGGTAAGGTTAGGGCTAATACCCAGGTGATGGTTTTGTCCTCTCTAGGTGCTCACAAAACAGCGACCAGAGTGCTATGACTCATCCTGTGCATATTGAAGGCAGTCTCTTTCTAGTGAAGCTAGGAAGCGAAGCTTGGTCCAGAAGTGCCAACTAACCAATGCTCGCTATTCTTCATTTTCCTTTCTTGTTTTCTATTTATTTTTTTCTTTATTTATTTTT
>NW_004524658.1:12016298-12031378 GCF_000260255.1 Octodon degus | reverse complement strand
AGAAATGATAAAGAATTTCACAAAACAATAGGAATTCAACAATGGATGCTATACTGCATAATGTTGTCTTCAAATTAATTGATAGATGCATGTAAAACTGGTAAAAAAAAAAAAAAGAATGAGAGAAATTTTAAAAGAGAAGAAAAAAGAATCTAAGTATTAACTGCTCCTCTCAACAGACCAGCAGAAACAGCAGCACAATATCCAAGCTATCCGGTATATACATATACATATTTTTTCATTTCCTTCTTTCATTCTTTTGTCCTTTTCCTCATCCCAGTTGCTCCTTCCCATGGAACAGATTCTTTCACTTTAACAGTATCTATTGTACCTTTCACATTTTATGTACTATTTCAGATTCTTATACTAGCAAGACAATATGCTGTTTACACATGTGGGTCTGATTTATTTCACTTATCAATACAGTCTCGGGCCAGCCAAGATAGCTCAGTGGTCTAAAGTGCCTGTTTAGGCAGAGCACAGCAACTGGGGTTCAATTCCCAGTATGCCATGCTGGTCCCGCCCTGGGGCACAGTGAGATAGTGATTGAGACTGGGCATGGTGGCATGCACCTGTAATCCCAGCTCTTGGGAGGCTGAACACAAGAAGATCACTGGTAAGTCCAACCTGACTTCTTGATGATAGTTGTTCTTCCTGCATATTCTTCATTTTCCACAACTAAAATGTGTGGCCATGGGGCTTGATGGGTTCCTCACCTGGATAGTAATACCAAGGTTCGAACATAAGCAAGGAGGGGGAATTGACACGGGGAGCCCCTGACCCCTCCCTCATGTGTTTTGTACACTTGAATATTATTTGACATTTTCATATGACTTCATGTTGTATAAAATACTTTTGCTTGTTCTATCTTATTTCATCCACTTAACATCACATTGAGGAATCTTAAGATTTTTTTTCTAGTTTGTGCAATAGACATCAGGGTTAAAACTTACGTGTTTCACTTCACAAACCAGTGTCCGGGGGCCAGGGAGATGGCTCAGTAGACTAAGCACTTGCCTGGCAAGCACAAAGGCCTGAGTTCAATCCCTGGTTCCACAAATAACAAAAATAACAACAACCAAAGTCCCACAATAACTTCAAAAAGTAGCTGCCTGGGAGGTGGGGAGATAGCTAGGAGGTCTAAGCACCTGCTTGGTAAGCAATCTCCGGTACTGCATGGCATGCCAGCCCCAAATTCTGGGCGTGCCGTGCTGGCCCCTGAAACAGGGTGTGGTGGCGCGCCTGTAATCCCAGCGCTCGGGAGGCTGAGAGAGGAGGATCAGTATGAGTTCCAGCTGTGTAGTGAGACCCTGTACTGAACCAATAAAAGATTTTTTAAGTAGCTTTCTGCAATTATTACATTCATACAATAAGATGTATTCTGTGTGTCTTGTGCTTCTCTTTGTCTTCTCACATAGAGAAACAGAGACATCATCTTTTAGTCAAGATGCAATAAGACATACAACTCCACTGCAACCTAATGAAGACAATCTGCACAAACAAAAAGGCAGGTTTATATGAAAAAAAAAATGTCCTTCAAAACGCCTGACCAGAAGGCAGTGAGTAGCAGTGATCACTGGAAGGTGGAAACACGAGGATTGAGCTCTGGGATTCCCGCATCGAATGCCTAGAGAAAGACGCGGCAAGGTAGGGGGTGGCCCGCTGGAGTTCTTCTCCAGGAGGCGAGGCTGGGAGTCCAGCGAATCCTGGGAGCTGATGTTTGCAGGGCACAATTCCAGAAATGGAGAGCTGCAGGAAGTGAGATCTCCAGATAGCCACAGAGATTACATTCCAGTAACCATTTTAGCGCAGGTCACTGCACGCATGTGAAAAAAAAAACTGAACGCTGGTCATTTTATAATAAGCAAAAGATAGATGCATTAAGCACAAGTAACAGGGCTTCCAAATACTACATGAATTTCAAGGAGAAATGCAAAAATTCACAATTACAGTCAGATTTCAACAACGATCCCTTGGGGGCTGGGGAGATGGCTCAGTGGAATAAGGGCTCCCCTGGCCAGCGCAAGGGCCTGAGTTCAATTCCCAGTTCCGCAAAAAAAAAAACCACAATGATCCCTTAAGACTTTGTTAGAACAAATGAGTAGAAAATCAGTAAGGGTAAAGAAAATTTCAGTAACTATCACCACTTTTATGTAATATATATACATATACATAGACACACATAACCTAACCCAACAACAACAACATATATAACTTTTCACATGTACAAGAAATATTTACCAAAATAGACCACATTCTGGGCTATAAAACAACCTTCAATAAATTGAAATAGTCTCAAATATTACCAAGTATATTCCCTTACCACAGTGAAATTAAGTTTGAAATTAAAAGCAGAAAGATACTTGAACAATCCTCAAATATTTGGAATCTAGGTAATGTATTTCAAACAAACAGATGGGACCAGCCAAATAGTTTAGCAGATTAAAGGGCCTGATTAGGCAGACCCAGTTGCCCCGCCCCCAGGGCGTGCTGAGATGGTGATTGAGACTGGGTGTGGTGGCCAGCGCCTGTAATCCCAGCCCTTGGGAGGCTGCACACGGGCAGGTCTTGATAAGTCCGATCTACACAGTGAGACCCTGTAGACCCTGTATTAAAATACAAAAGATATATAAATAAATACAAATGGGTCACTTAAAATATTTAAAATGGAGATTACAATGTATTTTAATACAATGAAAATTAAAATATAACCTTTTAAGTTACTTAGTATACAAACAGCTTAAAAAATACACATTTAGAACACTAAATTCTTTTACATTTTTTTAAAGGGAGAAACTCAATTTCTGCAGATTTCACCTTAAAAGACTAGAAAAAAGAAACTACAAATCCCATATAAGTAGAGGGAAGGAATGACACACAAAAACAGAAATCAATGATAAGGAAAACAGAAAAACAACAGAAAAAAATTGATTATATATATATATATATATATATATATATATATATATTTGAGAAGATCAATAAAATCGATAAACTTTTACTTAGACTTTCAAGAAATAAGAAACACAAATAGCAAGTATTCCAAAAAATATAGTTGACATCATTCAAAATTCTAAACATTGACTGAGCACGGTGGTGCATGTCTGTAATCCCAGTACTTGGGAGACTGAGGCAGAAGGATCACTGAGTCTGAGGCCTCCCTGAGCTACAAAGTGAGTTCAAGGCCAGCCTGAACAGCACTGTGAAACCCTATTCTAAAACACACAAAAAAAGAAAAAAACAAAGAACAACAACAAACCCCTAAATATGCTGAAAAGGGTAATCAGTAAATGCTTTGAACAACTTTCTATTAGTATAGTTTGGGTTTTTTGTTTTGTTTTGTTTTGTTTTTCCTGTATTTAGGGTAAGGTCTACAGGGTCTCACTACGTAGATCAGACTCCTAGTGATTCTCCTGTTTTCAGCCTCCCAAGTACTGGGATTATAGGCACATACCACCACGTCCAGTCTCAATCTCTGCCTCAATGCACCCTGCAGGCAGGGCCAACATGGCAAGCCCAGGGATCGAACCTCCAGCCGCCGTGCTCTGCCTAAGTAGGAACTTTCGTCCGCCGAGCTATCAGGCCAGCCTAATATAGCTTCTGATGTGAGTTAAGTGGTTATATTTATTCCTTTTTTTTTTTTTAATTCCTTGAGAAACACAAACTACCAAAATTAATTCAAGAAGCAATAGATAGGGCCAAAGTAGACCACTGAGGCCAGAAGCAGAGGACTTCAACTAATAGTGTTATGGTTTGTCTAGGCAAGGGCTGGTGAGATGGCTCAGTGGTCTAAAGCACCTACTTAGGTGCCCCACCCCCAAGGCCTCATGCAGTCATGGGGCAGATTTCTAGAGGCTGTGATTCATTCATGATCCAGTGCTGGATTATGGGCGCGAGTGCTACACACCCAGCCTGGGGCTGATAGCCTGAATGCAGTACAAGGAAGGGAGAGAGGCTTGCTCTCTGCCTCTGCCACCACGGCCACTGTTCCTCCCATTTTTGTTCTTGCTGTTTTGCTGTTTTCCTTCACATGAACTGCTGCCCTCTGCCACGTGCCACTTGGTTTTGGAGCCAGCAGAGTATAGACTGAAACCTCAACAAACTGTCAGCTAAACAAACCTCTCCTTCCTTAATTTTGGGTGTCAGGCATTTTGTCCCAGCAATGAGAGAATAGTAACTGAGACAAAGAGCACAACTGCACCAGCAAATGAACATATAGCAATAAATAATCTGAACAGCTATATTATTATTAAAGAAGTAGAACCTATAGCCAAAATCTTTCCATAGAGAAAACTACAAGCCCAAATAGTGTCACTGGAAATTTTACCAATCATTTAAGGTAAAAAAGAATACCAGGCGTATACATTCTCAGAAAACTGAAAATAGGACCGGCCTGATAGCTCAGCAGACTAAAGTGCCTGCTTAGACAGACACAGGGCCAGGGGTTCCAGCTCCCTGCTGGCCTTGCCAGCCCCGCCCCCCGGGGTGTGCTGAGAGGTGACTGAGGCTGGGCCTGGTAGTGCACGCTTGTAATCCTAGCGCTTGGTAGGCTGAAAACAGGAGACTCACCAAGAATCCGATATACATAGTGAGACTCTGTAGATCCTGTACAAAATACATTTTTTAAAAAAAAAATTTATTTATTTATGTGTGTGTGTGTGTGTGTGTGGCCAGCTCAGCCCACAAGGGGGCGGGGCTGGATGGCATGTGGTGCTGGGGGATTGAACCGCGGTCCCTGTGCTTTGCTAAGCTTGTTCTAAGTAGGTGCTTTAGACCACTGAGCCATCTCACCAGCCCCCCGTACAAAATACATTAAAAAAGGGAAAGAAAACTAAAAATGGGTTAACATTTCTCAATTCTTTTTTGTGTGTGTGTGTGTGTGTGTGTGTGTGTGTGTGTGTAACCAGGGCTTGAACTCAGGCCTTTGTGCTTGCCAGACAAGCACTTATTCTACTGAGCTATCTCCCCGACCCTCAATTCATTATTGTGACCAACATTATTCCGGTACCCAAACCACTTAAAATCATTAAAAGAATATAGTCATTGTCCACATAAAATTCTTAACAAATTTCTAGTAAACACAATCCAACTCTATATAAGATGGGCAGTATACAGTGGTTTATCCCAGGAATGAAGTCATTTTAGCATTCAAAAACCAGTGCAGGGGCCAGGGAGATAGCTCAGTAGAATAAGAGCTTGCCTGGCAAGCTCAAGGGCCTGAGTTTAATCCCCGGTTCTGGGGAGGAAAAAAAAAAAAAAAAATCAATGCAACTCACCATTTTAATACTCTAAAAGAAAAACCATACAATCATCTCAATACATGAAGGACAAGCATATTTCAAAATTCACTATTTCTTCTTGATTAAAACTCTCAGATGATTAGGAATAGGGAGAAATTCCTCAACTTGATTTAAAAAAAAGAAAAAAGACATCTACAAAGAGCCTACTGCCAGTATAATGGGAAAGTCTGGTGATTAATTTTATCTGTTAACTTAGGTGGGCCATGGTGCCCAGTTATTTGGTCAAAGATTATACCAAATGTTTCTATGAAGGTTTTCATAAAAGATATTAACATGTAAATTAGACAACTTTAAAGCAGATTTTTTCTTGTAATGTGGGTGGGCCTCATCCAATCTGTTAAAGGCCCTAAAGTAAAACAAAGACTGACCTCCCCATATGTAAGAAGGTATCTACTAGTACACAACCTATAAAAGAACCGCTGGGTTTCCAACCTGCCAACCTACCTGCAGGTTTCAGATTTGCCAGCCTCTACGATAATATGGACAATTTCTTAAATTTCTCTTGCAAAGAAAATATATATGTATATGTCTGGAGAATATATATATAGCATACACACATCGTATTGTTTCTGTTGCTTTGAAAAATCTTTCCTGTGTGGTGTTAGGGATTGTGAATACTAGGCAAGCACACTACCACAGAGCTACATCTATACAGGAACCTAATAACGTCAATGAATGCCAAAATTATATTCCATAGCGTAAGCTGAGATTAATAGGATCAACAAGAAATGAAAATTAGGAGAGGAGAATTAGAAGAGGAGAAGGGAGGGAGAGGGTGAGAAAAGGGAATTTAAAAAGAAATAAGCTGTATGATGCATATGTGCCCACTCCCAAGATAACTGTAAACTGCAATGCTGCAAACATGGACTAATAAAAAAGTTTAGGGGCCGGGGAGATGGCTCAGTGGAATAAGCGCTTCCCTGGCAAGCACAAGGGCCTGAGTTCAATCCCCAGTTCTGCAAAAAAAAAAAAAGTTTAAAAAGGCAATAACAATGTTTGAGTATTAATATTTAAAAAAAAGACAAAGCTACATCTTCAGTCTCTCTAATACAGAGGTTAAATTCTTTCTCCTTGAAACAAGAATACTGGGGCTGGGGAGATAGCTCAGTAGAATAAGTGCTTGCCTGGCATGTGCAAGGTCCTGAGTTCAATCCCCGGTTCTGAAAAAAAAAAACAAAAACAAAAACAAACAAAAAAAAAAACCAAATGTACTATTATGTAGTAGAAATAAACCCTCAAAAATTTAAGTTAAGAGTACATTTTCCACTTTCAAGCAGGACATTGTCAGGACCATGTCTATAATCTCACCACTCTGGGAGACTGAGGCAGGAGGATTTAAAGTTTGTAAGTTCAGACTCATCTTGGGCCACTTACGGACAGAAACAGAGAGAGAGAGAGAGAGAGAGAGAGAGAGAGAGAGAGAGAGAGAGAGAGAGAGAGAATTCAAAATGGCATTAAAAAATAAAAAATACTCAGGGACAGACTTAACAAGAGATGTACAAGACCTGAACCCTGAACACTGTAGTACACTGTGTCTGTAGATTAGAAGAATATTTTTTTTAAAAAATGGCACTGTAGCTCGTACCCAGAACTTTTGCACTCAGGCTTTCCACCCAACCCTTTTCTACTTTTTATTTTGAGGCAGGGTCTTGCTAAGTTGCCCAGGCTGGGCTCAAATGTGTGATCCTCCTGCTTCATCCTCTTAGATTTTTTAAAATGATAATCTCCCCAAAATTGATCTATAGATTTCACAAAATCCAAAATAAAATTTCAGAGGACCTTTTTGGTAGAAATTGGCAAGATAATTCTAAGACTCATATAGAAATGCAAAGACCTAAAATAAGTACAATTTTGAGAAAAAACAAATTGAGAGGACTAGCACTGTTTTAATTTTTCTTTATTTTAAAATTTATTTTATGTATTTATTTGTTACAGGGTCTTACTGCACAGCTCAGACTCATAGTGATCTTCCTGTCTCAGGCTCCCTAGTGCTGGCATTACAGGTGTGCACCACCACACCCAGTTTGGAGGCCTGATGGTCCAGGGCCAGCATAGACTGGGGACCAAACTCACAGTGCTTATGCCACTGACCTAGCTCCCCAGCCCCAAGACTTACAAAACTGCAGTGATTCTATGCTGAGTGTGGTGGCACACACCTGTAAGCCTAACATGCTGGTGATTGAGGCAGGAGAATCACCACAAGTTCCAGACCAACCTGGGGTAGATATTCATTCAAGAGTAGCCTGAACTATGTAATAAGACTCTAGCTCAAAAAGTTCAAAAACAAACTACAGTGATTGTAAGGCCTATTATAAAGTCACAGTAATCGAGAGAGTATGATACTAGCTGTAAGATAGGCAGATAGATCAATGGGACAATATTAATGTGCTGAGCTGGGAAAGGCTCAAGTCAACAACTTCTGCGGATAACCCACTACTATTGTGGACTGCTGGACTGTGTTGGATTGTTTTGCGAATTCACATACCTATAGTATTTAGATGCCAATGGAATACCCTTCTCTGACAGGCAGGACTAAACAAAAAAGGGGGATACAAAGGAAGGACCATTTTGTATCCGTCTGTACAGAATAGTTAGGCTAGGTATACAGCTACTTTCGCTTAATTCAATGAGAAGAAAGATTTGTACTAATAGTGTTTGGACAGTATATCCTGTCTGCATCTTGTATTATGGATAACCACTAAGAAGACAACAATGTACAATGTATTAATTATTGAAACTGTCCTATTAATCAGTTTTGAAACTGTCTCATTGCTATTTGTTTCTCAATAAAATAAAAAAGATCAATGGGACAGAATGAAGAATCAAAATATGGGGTCACAGATATGTGGACAATGTTTTTTTGTTTGTGTGTTTGTATGTAGTACATGGTCTACAGGGTCTCATTACACAGATCAGACTCATAGTGCCTCCCAAATGCTAGGATTACAAGCATGCACCACCACACCCAGTCTCAGTCATGTCTCAGCACGCCCCAGGGATGGGCCCAGCGTGGCACGCTGGGGATCGAACCCTGGTCCCTGGGAACCCCATCTGCCTAAGCAGGTGCTTTAGTCCTCTGAGCTATCTGGCCAGCCCTGGATAATGGTTTTAAATAAAGACACAGTGATGATTCAATGGAGAAGACATTGTTGTTTTTAGCAAATACTTGGGCAGCAATTGGATATTTACCTGTCTCCCCCCAAAAAATTAACTTTAATAATACCCTATGCTACATACAAAACATTCAAAATGGACAATAGACCTACCTAAATATAAAATTTAAAACTATAAAACTTCAGATGACACAAAAGTAAGTCTAATACTGACGAACTGGACCCCATCAAATTTAAGATATTTACTCTTTTTACAAATGCAATTAACACAATGAAAAGACCCACTGCAGACTAGCAGAAAATATTTACAAATTATATATTTAACAAAAGGCTTGTGCTAGCATAAAAGTTACCAAAACTTAAGAAAACAGTTGACAAAAGACTTGAGCAGACATCTCACACAAGAAAATATATCCAGGGCTAATAATCACTTGACAGGGACCCTCAATATTTCTCTTTAGGAAATGCAAATTAAAGTCAATGAATTACCACTACAAGCCTATCAGAACATCAACAATTAAAAAGACTGACCACAATAAGTATTAATTTGAACCCTCATACACTTCTAGTGGGACTGTAAAATACTACCACCATTTCAGAAAAGCAGCTTTGTGTTCTTAAAAATGTAAACATACACCTCACCATATGATCTAGCTGTTTCCCTCATGAATATTTACTTAAATACGAAAGCATATGTTCAAAGACTTTCGGGGCTAGAGAGATAGCTCGACAGTCTAAATGCCTGCCTGGCAAGCGCAAGGACCTGGTACAGTCCTGGGTAACACATGTTGGGCAGGCCCAGAACCTACAGCGTAGTGCCTGACACCAAAACCGGGTAAGGTGGTGCACACCTGTAATTCCAGCACTGGGGAGGCTGAGACAGGAGAATCACTACAAGTTTGAGCTGCATAGTGAGACCCTATGCCAAATAAATGAAAAGATGAAGAAAAAAAAAAAAAAGACTTGCATAATGCACTTAGCAGCCTTATTTGTGATGACCTCAAACTGAAGTCAATTCTTCATTAACAAGGGAAGGACTGGCAGAACTGTGGCACACTCAAACAGATTTGGGGACCACTAATGCACACAATGTGGTTGAATCTTATTTTGTGGAATGAGACTGCGCAGTTTTTAAAAAGTGGGGTTATTATACAAATCTGTATCAAATTCTACAGAATATAAACTAATCTATAGAGATAGAAAAAAATCAGGGATCGTTTGGGGAAGCAAAAAAAAAAAAAAAACTGAGTGTCAGGAATTGTAAATGTTGTGAAGACCCACTTTGGGGCGCTGGATGATCACTTAAGTGAGTGCCTCAATTGTTTCACGTATGTCAAATGTATCAGATTATGCAATTTAAATATGTAAAGTTTATTAATTAATCATATCTCAAAACTGCTGAAAAAATACTGCTAACAAAGTCAAAAATAAAAATTTCTTCTCTTTGTCCTTCAAGGATTTAGTTAGTTCAAATTCCTGCTCTCTTACTTTCCCTGTTAATGATGTTTATTAATTAATTCTTCTTTGTTTTTAACCTTGATTCACACTAGTATAACAAGGTCCTATTCAGTTTAATCAATGTGTTCACCAATTCATTAGCTTTTTTCATGTTACCTTTTTCTTCTTGATTTCTTTTTTATCTTCCTGAAACACATTCTGTAGTTTCTTTCAAGGGGAATTTACGCATTGGAAAACGTTATGATGTTTTTACCATCAATCTTAATATAATTTGCTTATAGAATTCTAGGCTGGAAGATCATTTCCCTTCCCACTCTGAGGATGTTATGTTATTTTCTAGTACTGTATTTATTGATATAAATGAGAAAGCTGTTATCAATGTAATTGTCACTTTTTAAATATATATGAATTTAATTTTAAATATATAGGTATTTAATCTTTTTCTCTTGGGCTTCTTTTAACTGTTTTTCTTTGTTTTTGGTTTTTCTGCATTTTTACTACTGCAAATCTATCTCAGAAAAGACAAAATAAAATAAAGACCTACTTTTTTCAACTCTATAAAATTCTTAGATATTTCTTTTAAATTATCTGTCCTTCATTCTTGTACTTTTTTCCCTCATTTTTTTTTAAGAGAAGAATATATTTACTGGGGGAAAGAAAGCTCCAGTCCTAGAGAGGAACAGAGAGGGGACCCAAACGGGTTACCTTTTCCCTCATTTTGATATTTATTTATTTATTTATTTTTTGGTGGAACCAAGGATTGAAATCAGGCCCTTGTGCTTGCCAGGCAAGTGCTTATTCTACTGAGCTATCTCCCTGTCCCCTCATTTTGAAATATATACATTGATCTTTATTGTAATTCTATGGTTGCTTAACTTCTTTCTTTCTTTCTTTCTTTCTTTCTTTCTTTCTTTCTTTCTTTCTTTCTTTCTTCTTTTTTTGAGACTGGGTCTGGCTATGTATTTCAGGCTGGCCTTGGGCTCACTTTGCAGTTTACACTGGTCTCAGACTTGCAATGATCCTTCTGCCTCAATCTCTCAAGTACTGCGGTATTTTTCATATCTTACCTTTTTACTGCACTTGGCTTCATTTCCTCTGATCTCCAATACAGAAACTTGTTAGACCTATCTAATTTATTGTTTTCCTTATTCACCCAGATTTAAATTTTATGAGTGACATTTTGGTAGGTGTTCAAGTTTAGGAAGGAGTTCCTGTTCTTTTTCAGGTGTATCTATTGCTCTTTTACCTACTGTTTGGTTGTCATAAGAGTTCTGCTTCCAAACCTCATTCCCTTCCATAATTTCAAGAGGCTTTTGGAAGGAAAGGCAGCCACATAGTCTATTCACCATCTTGGTGAACATTTATTATACCCTCTTTTTGTTGTTTGTTTTAATAGTTATAAAACTTAACTATATTGTGATTAAATAATGCCATTTTATAATTATAAAAATATTGGTAGTCTCTAGCTAGCCTCTCCAAATTTTTTTTCCAGAGAATCATAATTATTTGTGTTTGTCTGTTCGTTTGTGTTTTGAGACAGAGTATCACCACTAGGCACAGTGATGATCATAATGATTTGTGAATTATGTAAATAAATGAAAAATAATTTTTTAAAAAAATTGTAAATGTTTAAATCAAATCCTGGGTTCTATCTTTAGTACGACAAAAGCAAATAAACGATAAAAAGTGCCTCTTATCTTACCTGTCTCTCTGAGATGTCGTCTGCTATCTTGTTTAGGCACCACATCACATAACCATACCTTCAAAGTCATTTGTGATGGTGCATACCTGCAAACCCAGCAATGGGGAGGCATAGGCAGGAAATCTTGAGGCTTTCCTGAGCTACATAGTGAGTACAAGACCAACCTGAACTGTATGGTGAGACCCTGTCTCAGAAAAACCCCAAAGAAATAACAATTAACATACCTTCCAAATTTAGCAGGAAAGGGCTGGCCAAATAGCTCAGAGGATTAAAGCACCTGCAAGCAGGCACAGGGGCCCTGGGTTTGATCCCTGGGCCTATTGCACTGGTCCTGCCCCTGGGGTGTGCTGAGACAGCAGTTCAGACTGGGTATGGTGGTGCATACCTGTAATCCCAGCTCTTGGGAGGCTGTAAACAAGCAGATCACTACAAGTCCAATCCAGTAGTGAGACCCTGAACATACTGCAGACCCTTCACTAAAAATACAAAAAAAGGGCCAGGGAGATAGCTCAGTAGCATAAGCCCCTGCCTGGCAAGTGCAGGGTCCTGAGTTCAATCCCTGGTACCTCAATAAATAAATATAAATAAAATAAAAATAAATAAATAAAAATACAAAAATAAATAGATAAAAGAACCAATTTAGCAGAAGAAAGAAAAAAATCTCAATTTTTTGAGTAACGCAGAAATAGTAACACAGAAGTCTACTTTTACTTATGTAAGTTTAATATTTCTGTAAGTAAGCATGTTATAAAGAAAATACTAAAAGCTATTTTAAATAGCTAATATACTACTACACAGGCATGTTTCCACTAGGATCACAACATGTTATACATTATAAATCAAGAGGAATGGAGGGAAGAGGATTGCTGCAAGTTCAAGGCCAACCTGCAGTATCCAGTGAGACTGTCTCAAAACAATAAGTAAAGGAAGAATAAATGGGTGAAAAACTGAGCCCTTCTGAAAGGGTTCTCAGATATTGATATTTACCTCTGCCTTGCTGTACCAGTTGACTGCACCAGTTGATTATGTTGAAAAGAATCCAAATTTAGTGGGACATTTTAATTTGTTCTAATCTAAAAGTCATTTGAGATGCTCTGGAGCTACTTTCATGCAAAAACAAAAACAAAAGGAAGACAGCACAAAATGCAGATGACATAGTTACCTACTTTTACCCTTCATCCTGCATTCTTGCTCCACACTAACTCCTCCAAAACCCTCCTTAACAATCTACCTCAAAAGCAAGTGGAGAGGAGGAACCTATCCAATGACATGTGCTGCAGACTTTTATGTTTGCTTTTATTTCAAGAATTCCTCTTCCCAAATTAATAGCAACTGTTGTTCAGGAGGCCAAGAGTTCTTAAACTAGCCTGTGTGGGAAGCCCAGGATGCCTCTTCCACACCTGGCCTCCTTTGCAGATAAACACAGAACCCACAGTCTCCAACACTATCATCTGTCAATGTCTATCAACAGTTTCTAAGCCAAAGAAAACAAGTCCTCTGAAAATGATTTCTTAAAACAAGAAATCTCAAAGGAGATATTTTCATTCTGACTGCAATCACTTCAGCTAGAATAAACTGCATGGGGGCAACAAGATAGAAATGAATTTGGAAGTACAATGCAGTTCCACATTTTATCAGTCAGCGTTTTGCTAGAGAAACAGATATAACACAAGATATACGAAGGTATAAGAAATTACAAGGTTGGCTTATGATGGTCAGCCACAGAGTTGGATGAAGAAGTGTGCAAAGAGTGTCTGAACACTGGAGACTGAAGAACTCAGTCCAAGATCTGGAGCTCACCACAGTGCCCATGTGAGTCTGGATCAGGAGATCAATGGGTCTGTGACAGAAGGCTCATGAGTCTAAACCAGACAGCTGAGGATCCAAGGCAAAAGCCAAAGAGTCTGCACTAGAAGTCAGGAGATGATGTCCAAGCTGAAGCAAAGATCAGAGTTCTCCTGCAGATTGAAAGCCTGGAAGCCCCTCTGTCTGTCTTCATTTCCTTTTTATATCATCCAGGCCATGAGCTACCTCAGGGTGGGTCCACCGCATCCTAGTATACAGATTTGCTCAGCCAATTTAGTTAAGTTTCTAAATGTCTCAAGTTGGCACAATCAATCAGCTGCTGCACACACACACACACACACACACACACACACATATTTTACATATATGTACTTGCAATTCTGCTTACTTTTTTCATTTGTCTTTTGGTAAAGTCAAATCACAGAGAAAAAAAATTGTCATCCTTTTATAAAAGCAACCATATTTTCTCTAATCTTCTTTTTTTGCCCTCTTCCTTAACACAACATAAGTGAAATAGCCTTCTTTTTTTTTTTTAACTTCTGGGCCCCAGATTTTTAAATCTCATAAGTGCATGATTACTCTGGTTAGTGAATTAGAATTCCTTGGCTTGAAACACATTCTAGAGGCTAGTACCAAGAAAAGAAATGTCTCACTTCCTTACTGAGTGGTCTTGGGAAAATTTATTAACCTCTTAAAACCTCTGTTTCTGCATCTATAAAACTGTAATAAATACATCCCCAGTTAGAGTGGCCTGTGGGACACAGGAGAGCTGCAATCTATGGGTCCAGTGCATACAGGCACAGAGCTTTCCTGGCACCACTTAAGAACTTTGGTGAACTCTGGGCAGCCTGCAGGACTCTGGTAAGCTCTGACCTTCCTTAGCACTTAGCATGCAGGCGTTGAGCTTCTGCTGGTGCCAGTTCAAACTTTTAAGAACTTAGGTGGACTCTGAGTGGCCTGCAGGGTGCAGGAGAGCTGCAGTCTGTGAGCCCTAATGCTCACAGGTGCAGAGCTTTCCTGGCACCATTTAAGAACTTTGGCAGACTCTGGGCAGCCTGCAGGACTCTGGTAAGTGCTGACCTTCCATAGCCCCAGCACACAGGTATGAAGCTTCTGCTGCAGCCTGTCCAAACTTGTAGGAACTTAGGAGGACTCTGAGTGGCCTGTGGGACCCAGGAGAACTGCAATCTATGGGCCCACAATGAGCAGGTACAAAGCTTTCCTGGAGACATTTAAGAGCTTTGGCAGATTCTGGGAAATCTGGGGAACTCTGTCTGGGTGTTTACTGGGAGCTTCAAAAATGTCAAAATGCAGGAACAAAAGTCAATCTCAATCCTCTAGTCCATCCAGAACAAATCCAGGACACAAAGACAGACAAGAACTTAGAAATCACACACCTGAAATCTCTGAAATGATTGCAACTGAAGTAAACAACGAGTCCATCTGACTATAGAAGACATAAGATCAGAAATAATCTCTCAGGTCCAAAAATAAAGGACAACAATTGTGAAAGAATTGTTCAGCACAGCTAAAGAAGACATAGATACAAAAATAGAGAATAGAAAAATGATGGAAACATTGAATGAACAATACAGGAAAGAATTATAATGCAGGGGCTGGAGAGATGGCTCAGTGGTCTAAAGCACCTACTTAGAACAAGCTTAGCAAAAGCATCAGGGACCGCGGTTCAATCCCCCAGCA
>NW_004524658.1:12009278-12016198 GCF_000260255.1 Octodon degus | reverse complement strand
AATAAATAAATAAATAAAATTAAAAAAAAAAAAGAATTATAATGCATGAAGCAGATTCAAACAGATATCCAGGATATTAAGAACTCCATTGAAAGCTGGAAAAACCAATTGAATGAAACTGAAGACTTTCAGACCATGAAGATAGTGTTGCAACTCATGAACATGAAGTAAAAGAACTCTTAAAAGTAACAAGGAGGGGAGCAGGGGAGATGGCTCAGTGGAATAAGCACTTCCCTAGCAAGCGTAAGGCCCTGAGTTCAGTCCCTGGTTCCACCAAAAACAAACAAACAAAAAACCTAACAAGGAGGGCTGGCCAGATAGCTCAGTGGATTACAGTGCCTGCTTAGGCAGATACAGGGACCAAGGATTTGATCTCCAGCCTGTGGCAAAGGCCCCACCCCCAGGGCACACTGACACTGTGATTGAGATTGGGTGTGGTGGCATGTGCTTGCAATCCCAGCATTTGTGTAACTGAAAATAAAAGAATCAATGAGTCTGATCTGTGTAGTGAGACCCTGTAGACCCTGTACTAACAACAACAAAAAATCGAACAATATACAGGAAACACATTAAACTTAAAGAGGAAATTCACAAACTAAAAGTCAAAGGATGGAAAACAATCCTCCATGTCACAAGAAATCAAAATAAAACAGGAGCACCTATCCTGGTGGCTGATAATATCAACTTCAAAAATCATCCAAAGAGATAAAAAAGGTCATTACATTTTCAGGGAAAACTGCAAGAGGAAGAGATAACAATTATAAATAGATATGCACTCAAAGTAGGAGCACTCTCCTACGTAAGACAATTTTTTTTTTTTTTTTTTTTTTTGTGGAACCAAGGATTGAACTCAGGCCCTTGCATTTGCCAGGGACGCACTTATTCTTCTGAGCCATCTCCCTGGCCCATAAGACAAATTTTAACAGACATAAAAAATCAAATGAGCAATAATACAGCAGTAATGGGGAACTTTAACATGCCACTGTCACAAAGAGATAGATCAGCTAAGCAAAAAAATCAGCAAAGAAATGATAGAACTAAATCAAACATGTGAAGAAATTGACTTGATAGACCTTTACAGAGCATTTTCCAGAGCAACAACAGAATACACATTCTTCTCAGATGTACATGGGACCTTCTCCAAAATAGACTATATACTACCACACAGAGCACTCTTAAGTAAATATAAAAAAATTGAAATTATTTTATGCACACTATCTGATCACAGTTCAATAAAACTGAAAATTATTGACAAAATAAACTACAAAAACACCATAAATGCATGGAAATTAAGTAACAACATCCTAAACAAACGGTTTATCACAGGAAAAGCATACTTACAATCAAACAAAAACACAGATAAAACTCACTGGAACCTGTGGAAACAATGAAAACTGACTTAAGAGGGAAATTTACAGTGATACATTTTCACATCAGAAAAACAGAATGAGCCCAAATAACAATCTTGGGCCAGGGAGATGACTCAGTGGAATAAGCGCTTCCCTGGCAAAAGCAAGGGCCTGAGTTCAATCCCCGGTTCCGCAAAAAAAAAAAAAAAAAAAAAATTGTATTGATCATCAAAACTGTCCTATTAACCAGCTATGAAACTGTCTCATTCATAAATAAAAAAAGAAATATATCTTTATCAAAAAAATAAAAAATAAACCTTCACGAACTTAAAATTTCAAAAAAAATTAAAAATAACAATAACAACAAAAAAACAATCATATGGTGCACCTCAAATTCCTAGAAAAAGAAGAGCAAAGTCATGCCCAAAGTCCAAAGTAGGCAGGAAATTATAAAGGTCAGAGCAGAAATTAATGCAATGGAGCAAAAAAGAAAAAAAAAAAAGGCAAGTTTAGAAATTAATGCAATGGAGACAAAGAAAACAGTACAAAGAATTAATGAACCAAAGAGTTGGCTCTTTGAAAGAATAAATAAAATTGATAAATCCCTAGCCAACCTAATCAAAAAAAGGAAAAAAAAATCATGCAATAAAAAATGAAAAGGGAAAAATCACTACAGACCCTAGATAAATTGAGAAGATCATCAAAACCTACTTCCAAAATCTTTACTCTCACAGGATGGAAAACAGGGGAAATGGACAGTTTTCTAGATACATATGAAATGACAAAGCTGAGTGAAAAAGATTTACAAACTCTGAATAACCCAATAATGAGAAACAAAACTGAAAATTTAATAAATCCTACCAACAAAGAAAAGCCCAGTTCCCAATGGATTCACAGCAGAATTCTATGAGAAATTTAGAGAAGATTTAATGCCAACTTTCAAATGAAAAGTTGAAAGTTGAAAAATCTACAGTGAAATTGAAAGGGAAGCAATTCTCTCAAACTCATTCCTGGAAAAAGGTATTATTCTGATTCTAAAACCAGAAAAAGATCCAATTATAAAAGAGAACTACAGGTCAATTTTGCTAATGAAATAAATGTAAAAATCCTCAATATAATACTAACAAACAGATTGCAGCAAATCATCAAGAAAATTATACATCATGACCAAGTGTGATTCATTCCAGGAATGCAGGGATGGTTTGACACATGCAAATCCATAAATGTAATATACCACATCGATAGGACCAAGGACAAAAACCACATGATCAACTCAATAGATGCAGAAAAAGCTTTGGACAAAATCCAACACTCATTCAGTATAAAAACCCTACAGATGATTGAAATAGATGGTCTATATCTCAACCTGATGAAAACCATCTATGGGAAACCAACAGCCAACATCATACTAACTGGACAAAAACTGAAAGCCTTCACTTTAAAATTAGGAACAAGACAAGGATATCATTGTCTCCACTCCTATTTAGTATAGTTCTGGAGACATTAGACAAAACAATTAGACAAGACAGAGAATTGAAAATAATAAAGGGGACATGGCTCCCCTTTTACTAGAATAAGTGCTTCCCTGGCAAGCACAAGGGCCTGAGTTCAATCCCCAGTCCCACCAAAAAAATAAAAGAAAAGAAAAACTGTGTTTACATACAAAATAGTTAGGATAGATATACAGCTACTTTTGCTTCATTCAATGAGAAGGAAGAGGTGTACTAATAGTGTTTGGACGGGATATCCTGTCTGCTTCTTGTACTATGGATAACCACTAAGAAGATAACAATGTACAATGTATTGATTATTGAAACTGTCCTATTAATCAGTTTTGAAACTGTCTCATTCATGTTTATTTCTCAATAAAAAACTTTAAAAATTAAAAAAACAAAAGCCAAAAGCCAAAAGCCAAAAAAAAAAAAAAAAAAGAGTAAATAAGATCCAAAAGGTATAATCGATATTCTGAAAGGGAAAGAAACTACTCAAAAGGAAAGAACAACTGGGATAGGGGATAGGAGAAAAGAAGGGACACAAGATAAAGGACAAAAGCTAAGATAATTGTACTACTAATTTCTATTAGTTCATTGAAAGGGACAGTTAGTGCTTATATCATTTGGTCAGTTTAACGTGCCTATATTTGGTAATCTGAGCAAATACTTTGAAGATAGAAGGATGCAATATAAGAACCATATCATCCTGTTTTGAAATCTTGAATCATTTTTATTGTTTTTAAAAATTCTCTTTAAAATAAAAAAATATTGCAACATTCTATGACAGCGTTCTCAAGTTTAGGTCACATGAGAGTTATTTGGAGAGAAAGGTGGGAGTGGAAGCATTGCTTTTATTTTTCCCAAATAAATTATTTTTAATTATTCCTATGATTTGTTAAAAATGTTTATTGTAAAGAAACCTAACATCACAGGAAAAATATTAAGAAGAAAATAAAAATCCTAAGAAATCCTACCACTTTGATGTTACTACTACTGAACAGATATTCACTCATTTCTTTGTATACATTTGTACTCAAAACATTCTTTCGCATATAATGGATCATGGTAAAAATTGTTTAAACTATTGATTCCTATGTTGAAAAATCTCAAAAAATATACCCTCAAAAAAAAAAAAAAAGAAAATAATAAAGATTGGAAAAGAAGTGAAATTATCATTATTTGAAGATGACATACATGATATTTTACATAGAGGACCCCAACATCTCATCCAAGAGTCTTGTAGATTTAATCGTCAAATTCAACAACATAGCAGAATACAAATTCAACACCCAAAAATTAGTATCATTTTTGTACACAAACAGTGAGCACACAGAGAGAGAAATTAGGGAAACTATGCCTTTTACAATAACATCCAAAAAACGAAATACTTAGTAATCAATCTCACAAAGGACATAAAAGACTTATACAGTGAAAATTATGGTACTCTGAGAAAAGAGATTGAAGAAATTTGAGAAAATGGAAAAATATTCCATGCTCCTGGATAGGAAGAACCAACATTGTGAAAATGGCCATACTGCCAAAATTGTTATACAGTTTCAGTGCAATCCCAACTAAAACACCATTAGTATACCTCACATAAGTAAAGAAAACTTTCCTCAAATTCATTTGAGACCAGAAGAGACCTAGAATATCAAAAGCAATCTTGCTAAACAAAGGAAAAGCAGGAGGTATCACAATCCCTGACCAGACCACTGTGGTAAAATCAGGAGTGTAAAGGCATAGAGACAGACTTGAGTATCAAGGGAACAGATAAAAAGATGCAGAGAAATTGCAAACACACTCAGCCACCTTATCTTTGATAAAGGGGCCAAACATGCTCACTGGATGAAAGATAGCCTTTTTTTTTTTTCCGGAATTGGGGACTGAACTCAGGCCCTTGTGTTTGCCAGTCAAGCGCTTATTCTACTGAACCATCTCCCCAGCCCAAGATAGCCTCTTTAATAAAAGGTGCTGGAAAAACTGGCTTTCCACATGCCAAAGGCTAAAACTAGACCCATGCCCATCACCATGCATAAAGCTTGAGTCAAAATGGATCAAAGATTTAGACATTAAAACAAAAACACTAAATCTTCTGGAGGCAAATGCAGATAGGAATCTTAAAGACATAGGGGTAGGTAGAGAGTTCATGAACAAAAACCAAACTCCCCAGGAAATACTTCAAAGAATCAACAACTGGGATGTCATGTTTTTGAAAAGTTTCTACACTTCGAAGCAAATCTCCAACAGAGTAAAAAGAAAACCCACAAACTGGGAAAAAATTATAACTGAGTGTCCTTCCAACAAAGGCCTTCTATCTAGAACTTATAAAGAATTTTTAAAAAATTAGTGCTCCCAATTCAAAGACCCAGTGGGCATCTGAGATAAATATGTACTTCTCAGAGGAAAAAAAAATACAAATGGCATGTAAATATATGAAAAAAATTTTAACATCATTGATCATCAGAGAAATGCAAATTAAAACAACACTGAGATTTCATCTCACCCCAGAAAGAATGGCTGACATCAAGAAGTCAGCAAATAACAAATTCTGGAGAGGCTGTGGAGAAAAAGGAACCCTTCTGCACTGTTGGTAGAAGCACAGACTGATACAATCACTATGGAAATCAGTGTGGAGATTCCTTAAAGTCTAGGATTGGCAATCCTGTTCAAGGCAGCCATTCCCTTCTTGGGTATTTTTCCAGAAGAACTGAAAACCTCATACCACAGTGATATGTGTGCACCCATGTTTATAGCAGCACAATTTGTCATAGCTAAATCCTGGAAACAACTCAGATGCCCATCAACTTAAGAATCCATAATGAAGATGTGGTGATTTTACACAATAAAGTATTGCTGAACTATAATTATTTCCTTTAATTTAAACAACAGTTAGTTGTTTAAATAACTTACGTAAGTCAACAGGAATAACCTGTCTTATATGTAATATTTTGTTCCTCACATTGTTTTTCAAAGTGGTAATAAATTTGATGTTAGGCTTACTACTGTGAAATTTTCTGCAGTACCTGACTAGACAGATGGAGAATGTGTGAATTCATGAAATTTGGTTTGGGTAACAAGAAGATGTGGTAACATAAAGTAGAACATACATTGGTTTGTAGTTTATACATGCTTCCTAGTGTCTTGGTTTTTCCAAAGATAAATCTTTGTTTTGGTTACTCAGTAGGACAGTAATCAAAAAGCTAATGCTGCTATTAAAGCAATCCAAATAGCATTTTCCAGTCCAGCTCAATAATAAGATCCTCCTGAGATGATTATTGGACATTGAAATTTTCATGTGCCTTCCCTAGAAATTCTAATTTAGTTTGTCTAGGGTAAGCCTACCAATCCCATCTGTATGTTTAACAAAATCCCAGGTGGTTCCTACTTCAGCAAGTGTAGGAAATACTGATTAATTAATTGCTTGGGACTAAGGAAATGACTCATCTGCAATTAAGTAATAATGCTGATTCTTAAGGAACAATGCCAAGTTATTTTAAGGCCATTGAACAATTATAGTATACACACTGCTTTAAAAACTAAATTAGCTGTTATATCAATCCAAAGTATGGCTCCACTTAAAAGAAATTTATAAGTTTTATAAAAGTTCATGTTTGTATTGATTCTGCTCATTAGATTTGTAGAAGAATATAGGATCATTGACCATTGATTTAATTGTGTAAGTGGTCCATATTGTTACTGATTAAGGGAAGTTTTGTCAGTTGTCTAAAGCTTTAGATGGAATTTTGATTCCACAGATAAAGATTGCTATAATCAAGGTTAACAAGGGGAGAGATTTAATACAAGACACATAATTTTGAGGATTATTTAATAATATTTACCCAAAGAGTCAAATGCAAAAGAGTGTGGGAGATGGGTCCATGCACTAGAGACTCAAAGTATCCAGCTGAGGAACTGTATCACATGGCAGTGTCCTACACAAGTCCAGCTAGTGACCTACAGCCCATAGTATCCTCTACAAGTCCAGCTGGAGGCCTAGAGCCCATGACAACATCTCTTGCAAGTTTATTTATTTATTTATTTATTTATTTATTTTTTTAATGACATACACTGCTTTATT
>NW_004524658.1:11991796-12009178 GCF_000260255.1 Octodon degus | reverse complement strand
TGCTGGGGGATTGAACCGCGGTCCCTGATGCTTTTGCTAAGCTTGTTCTAAGTAGGTGCTTTAGACCACTGAGCCATCTCTCCAGCCCCTCTTGCAAGTTTATATCAAGGATCTGCACTGGGATGGCCCAAGGGTCATTAGTGGAAGCTAGAAAGTCTGTGCCAGCAGGATGGAGGATCTGTGCCAGCAGGCTGAGGGATCTGCACTGAAACCAGGAAGCAGTGCTCAAAGTAAGGACCAGAGTGCCCCCACAGAGAACCGCAGCCATTCTCAGCAACAGCAAGGACCTGAATTCCCTGGTGACGAGAACAGCTGGGTTCCTATCAGGAAAGCTTGTGTGACAAGCTCCTTCAGGAGAATCAACAGCACATCTTCCCCTCCAATTCTTTTTACGTTGTTGGCAACAATCCTCAGGTGGACCTTGCACACCCAGTACCATGCTGATTCAATTTGGCTGGGTGTTAGAAGTTGACCACTACTTAATCCACCACAGAGATCTATGCCCCCTTCAACTCATGTGTATATACAAAAACAGGCTAAACAAATGCTGAAGATTACATTCTGCATAGAAGAAATTAAATTGTTCACAGCTACTGACTGTTACTTAGACCATTTTGATTTTATCTAATTAATGTTACTAACAAATGTCTATTCTGCTATATTATTATACAGTAGTTGCAATTATTATACACAATTAAGACCAAGGGAAGTGAGGGAGGGCTGATAGCTAACTAGTACAGTTGAAAGAGCTTCCTTGAAGGACCAAGCCCTTTTTGTGCTCTACAATTACCCATCACAAGCACCTGCAGAGCACAACTTCTCTACAGAGTTGAAGTCCACTAACCTTACCCATCTATATTAGATAAATGGTGCCCCACATAGTACTGTTTCAGCTCTAGTTCTTGCTGCCTGGTTGCTTTGCTCTGTCAATTTTAGTTCCCTAAAATGGGAGGTGTTTGTTAAAATTATTACAGAAACCATTTAAAATATTAATTTCAAGTCCAGGGGAGAAAAGTAAGCCCCCAAAGCAAACTAAATACACATATATGTTTATTTATCTTACCTTTCATTGCACTGACAATGATTAAAAGCAGGAGTTCAAAATATTAACAATGCAATGGGTTATGAGGAATGAATGATCCTAAACAAAGTGTTCTGCAGTGAGCACCTCTTCTCAGAGGAACACTCCTTCTATCTAGTGACTGTCCTTCCATCCAAGCCATCGTATTATTAACAAAGGAGTGACCAAACTCTCAGCTGACCTCGCAAGGGTTGAGATTCTAACTAAAGTTTGGCAATGGTCCTTTACCCCTCTCTGATTTTTTGAAATTTGGATCAAAAGAATCAAATTATCTTTTCTCAAGTGACTGAAGCTGTTTGCAATAAACTTGATTGTGGTCGATGGCAAAGGTGAATTATAAGCACCTTGAAACTCCTCTTGTTTAAGAAAGAAGTGGTAAGTTGAACTGTTTCTAAAAATCTCTATGTCTTAGTTTCCTAGGCTATTAAATAAGGACAATTAGTATTTATATCAAGTAGTTTTGTGAAAAATAATTATACAAATTCATATAAATCATTAAACATGAGGTGTGATCAAAACAATATGGTGCATGTTTAAATGAAAAAAAAATACTACAATAAGAGACACATTGCTGTTAGTCGCCATCAAAGCGCTCCCCTTTTCTTCAAACACACTTATGATGTTCTTTCCAAAGCAGTCCTAGAAGTCGTTTTTCATGAATGTGCTTTGCTGCATTGTCATGGCTGCCTTGGTGTCCTGAATCCATTCAAAAGTTGTACTTTTCATGATGGTTTTGACTTTGGTGAAGAGCCAGAGGTTGCCTGGCACTAGATCCAGTGAACAAGGTGGGTGAGGACACACCACCAGGTTTTTATCTCACAGAAATTGCTGTAAACATCTTGAACTGACTCAGGAAAATGAGGCAGCCACCAAAAGACATGAAAGTCCATATTCAGAACTGCAGAAAGTAGCAAGAATGATGAGGTAGATATGCTTGCTGCAAGGGGAAGTATTTTGAGCTGCATTATGGAAATGTATCTTTTATCATAAAAATTGTTTTAAATTTTTATTTAAACATTTATTGTGTGTTTTGATCACATTTCATAATAGGTACTCCAGAGGGTAAGAGTATTATCTATAAAGCACCCCAAGGCGTGAGGCTGAGCAGCAAGGGTGCGACTCACATACAAGGACATGATGGGACAAGATTTCCAACACTGTGTAGTAGAACAGTATCCCCAAAATTAATTTGGCAGATGACTAGAATTTTAACAAGACCATCATAAAAACTTGAGATAGCAAGTAGTGGCCTATAACACCTTCAGTCCCCAAAACATGACAGCCCAGTGCCAATGATACTATAATAACAACAAAGAATAATTAGACCTGAGTGCTGACTATGAGCCAGGGCAGGAAGTTGAGTGACTTATATTTGATATCTTCAATACCACTGTCTTGTGAGTTACGTATTATTCCTGTCTTGCACATGAGGAAATGATGCATAATGTTGAAATCTTCCATTAAGAAGACTGCCGAGAGCTTAATGTTCCCATTATCTCTAAAGCAACTGGCCAGCATATTTAAAGGAGTGGCTCTTTCTCATTTTTTATCACCCCCTCTGTCTTTGGCTATTAGTTATTCACTCACTTGATGAAAAGGCCATTACTACTCTGAAGGAGCTTAGCTCAGGCTAGAGAAGCCTATTTCACTGCCTAGGTTGCTTTCCTCCTTGCCGCCCGAATGTGGGCGTGCTGCATGATCATACCTCAATCCTCTCTTCCTCTGCACTGCTGGCTGTTACTGCTCACAAGTCACACCTTAGAACTGTTTTTGCCCCCCCCCCGCCCCCCGGGAAGCATTCAAAGAGCTTTTGGATAATTACTATCAGAATCAGGATCTCTAATATTTTTATCTGCAATTCTCAACTGCCCTTGGTTCCTGTGGCCTTCTGCATAATCTCAGTCACTGTTTTGCCCTGACTCATGGGGTTCATTTTGATGCTGTTTAATTGTCCAGCTCTTGTTACTTATGATCACAGCTTTCTGCAAAATCCCAGGTTCATTTGCTCCCCAAACTTGCCCATTCTGATTTCTCATTTCTGCCCTGGTCATCCTTGGATCAGTTTTCCTGGTGCTGAGACACAATTGACACCCATAGTTTAAAAAAGGATAATTGAATCACAGTTTTGGGAGATTCAGTCCAGGTTTAGCTGGCTTGGAGGCAAAAATGGCATCGTGGAAAAGCTTGGTGGAGGAAAGCCCCTCAATTTACGGCATTCAGGAAGTGAGAAGAAGAATCAGGCATAAGAATTCAATGCTATACATACTACAGGCCATGCACATAGTGACTGCCTCTTCTGACTTGACTCCACCTCTGAAAACCTGAAACTTTTGGGGGTCCTTTCAGATCTAAATCATAACACCCTTCATCTTGGTCTATCATTCTCTGTCCTTGACCTGTTGGCAGTTAACATCCTGTCATCAACAGTGACCAGTGAATTTTCCTAATGTGTCAACTCTTTCCCCAGTGAGGCAACTCTCCTCTCAAAGTTCACAGCTTGCATTTCTGCTTGACTCATATCTCTTTTGTTGTTTGCTAAACATTCTTTCTTGCTTGCATCTGATGTTGGCTACCTTGCCTTGGTTTGTGATCCTTAGGCAGTCTCAGTCTTGGCATACCAGGAATAACAATTGATTAGAACAATTATGTCACCTTGGTACAATGAGCAACAACAATAGCATCAAAAATAGCCTAGACAATGACAAACTGTGGTAACTATTAATTTGCCACCTTTAACCATATGAACTAGATTTGTGGTTATATAACAATATCTAAAACAAGTCAGAAAACAGCAAATATGTCTTCATTATGGAAATTTTACCCTCAGAGGAGAAAACTTCAAAGGAGGTATGGACAAAAATAGAAAAATTGAAGAAGAGAAAAAGATTAGAACCAAGACTAGCAAGACAAAGAAAGATTATGGGAAGTTTGAGACACTGGTGAAGAAGACAGGAGGGAAAGAGAAAAAGAAGAAATAAAAACAATAGAACAAAACCAAAAAACCTAGAAACAATCAAGAATAAACAAGAACAATCAAGAAAACAAAACAAAAGTAAGACAAAAAGAAGAAAAGAGTGCATTTCAAGGCATGTCTCTGTTGTTCCTTGTAGAAAAAATGGGCAGACAGGAGTCCAGATCCACACTGATTAGTCCCAGCAAGCCAGTTGTAGATTAACAGCAGGGTAATGGGCAGTTCCATCAAGCCCGTACCTTTAGGTCCACCAAAGTTCAGACTGGCTTCTGGCTGTGAGGCTGGAGCTCAATTTGTTCAGCCTGCAATACTCCATGTGCCTCCTGCCAACTTAAACTTGGCTCCTTGACATCTTGGGGCTTTGAACTCAGTTCCACCCTGATGCTTGGAGTGGCTAGACAGAGCCAGCCTGCCGTGATCCTGAGTTCCAGCTCAGCTGGCCCCTCTCCAAGATGGCTATTGCCAATTGGCCTCTCTTGAGGGATGTCTGAACTTGACTAACTCACAGCCACTGCAGTATGCTGTGCCCACTGCTTCATTCCACTGGTGTGTCTCTCCAGAGAGGCCTCTGAATTCAGCAGTAGTAACCTTGCATCTGCAGTTTTGCACCACCCCTCCCATGCAGTGAGTCCGTGCTCAGGGAGAAAGTGTCACTCCTCACCTCCTTCTCCTTCACTGAGGTCTCTCTTTTTGCTCTCCTCATGGATTTCAATTCTCTTTTTAGATCCTTGAGGGTCCCCTTCTCTTCTTCTTTTGTTCCTCATGTTGCTATATTCCAGCATTTGAACACAAAATCTTCTCCATCTTCCTAGAAGTCTTTCTTGGTTTGGATTATAGATACAGCTTCTTGTTTTTAGTCTCTTCACATTCCAGGCCATTGAAAATGGGGGCTCAGAATAAGGAATCAGTTCACATTGTAAATATGCTCATTGCTTATTTATTTATTTATTTATTTATTATTGAGAAATAAATATGAATGAGACAGTTTCACAGCTGATTAATAGGACAGTTTTGATAATCAATACACTGTACATTGTTATCTTGTTAGTGGTTATCCATAGTACAAGAAGCAGACAGGATATCCTGCCCAAACACTGTTAGTACACCTCTTTCTTCTCATTGAATTAAGCAAAAGTAGCTGTAAATTTATCCTATTTTGTATATATAAATACAAAATGATCTTTCCTTTGTATCCTTTTTTTTTTGTCCTATCAGAGGTGAATATTCTATTGGCATCTAAATACTATAGGTGTTTGAATTCAACTAAACAATCTAACACTGTCTAGCTCATTGCTTTTTTAAATTCCTACTGAATCACAGCTAAATTTGGGAGATGTAGCTATGGGCCCTAACTACATTATTGCTTTTAATCTTCACAGTGACTTTGTGAGACAGTTTTCCTTCAAGTATTATACAGGATAGAATTAAGGTTAATAATGATAGAATAATTAGAACAAATTGTACAGCTAAAAAAAGGCAGAGCCAGACTCATCTTCTATGTCTTTGGTATAGACTCATCTACTTTGTACTGCACCAAGTTGCTTCACCACCTTTTTTTTTTTGCCACTTCTTGATACCCTTCTGCCCTCTCCCAGGGATGTGGGTCTTGCCGAAGGCCATGCTTTATTACACCTGCCCAGAAGTGGTCTCCTGGGGTTTTGCTAGCAATTAGATACTTTGCTGATACCCTTCTACTGGCAGTTCTCCCTTCTAGCCTCTGCCAGCTACCTTTTCTTGGTCATTCTTGCCCAAGGTTAAGAACCAGAGTGCCACCAACATGGTGACTTCCACATGCCTTTTAATGTAAATGACATGAATATCAGTTCAAAGCAGGTCTGGCTGTATATAACATAAAGTCTAACTATAGTGGTTTAATCAAAAAGGATTTATTTTTCTCATATAATAAGAAATTACAAAGTGTGGTAGCTCATCCGTACAATGCCAGCACTCAGGAGGCTGAGGCAGGAGGATTGCTGCAAGTTCAGTGCTTGTCAGTGAGACCTTCTTCTCCACCATGCCCGCCAGACCCCTCCAGACCCAGCTTAGGCCCGGTGTGTGTGTGACACCTTCCACTCGGGCCCACCCACTGAATCTCCTCCAGCCCCAACCCAGGTCCAGCACGTGTGTAAAACCTTCCGCTCCACCAAGTCCACTGGATTCCCTCCAGCCCCAGCCCAGGCCTGGCGTGTGCGTGGGACCATCTGCACACTCGTGGGAACCTCCTCCATCAGACAGGCCTGGTGTGAAACTCTGTAGCTGAAGTCCCTGCAGAGAGGCTAGGGGCCAGAACCACCCAGCTAATCCAGGAGCTCAACATCTTGCCAGAGGGCCACAGTGGGTTCACTTCCATGGGCTGCAGCAGGAAGAAGCTGAGCACAGCAGCCAGACCCAAACCAGGCACATCTGGATGAGTTCAAACTTGGTAGATCCAGACCCAGTAAGCTGAGACACTTTGCTAGACCCAGATCTATGAGAGCGTCCTCTCTCTTTCTCTTTTGATCTACAGAAGGGGCAACAGGTAACTGGGTGAACTAGTCTGCCTGGAAGACCCCAGATATATCAAGGGGAGGTGCTCAGGCAGAATTTAGGGGAACTAACTTAAATACAAATTCCCAATTTAATATCTGCTTAGCTACACATATATAATGTTTGCTCTTACTCTCTAAAATACAAATCCATTAGTTACAAAAGTTTGTCAACTGCTAAGTATCCATACCCATTATTAGTGTTCCTGATTGTAGTTCTGTAAATACAAAACTATAACTGCTTTCACTGTATAATCTCTCTTGGGTAAGAATTTTGGTACGTGCTAAGGTTATAACTGCACCAAAGCTTTACACCGAAGGCCAGAGGACAATGCTATACAAAATTACAAAGGGAAGGAGCAAAATGCAGTCTCAGGCCCCAAGTCAACTAAAACAAATGCAGGTGACACTAGCATAGAAAATAGGGGATCACACAGCTGAAATCTCTGAATAGTATCTGAAGTAAAGAAACAATCACAGCAAAGTACAGAGGAAATCAGATCAGAAATAATCTCAGAAAGAAAAAAAGAAATGATAACAATAGTGAAAGAATTACTAAGTGCTTCTAAAGGAGACATTGATTAAAAAAAAAATTAGAGTATTGAAAAACAATAGTAGGAAGCCAGGGAGATGGCTCAGTGGAATAAGCGCTTCCTGGTAAGCGCAAGGGCCTGAGTTCAATCCCTGGTTCCACCAAAAGAAAAAGAAAAAAAAGAACATTTCTCCTTTTGGGGCCAGGGAGATGGCTCAGTGGAATAAGTGCTTCCCTGGCAAGCACAAGGGCCTGAGTTCAATCCTCAGTTAAACAAACAAAAAAAAAAAAAAACAATAGTAAAAAAAGAAAAAAGATGGAAGCCTTGAATGAGCTATATAAGAAATAAATAGATCACATGAAGCAGAATCAAAGAGATATGGAAGAATTTAAAATCTCAATCACAAGCTTGCAAAACCATTTGAATGAAAGTGAAAATAGAGTTTCAGATCATGAAGACACCATTGCAGCTAGTGAAAAGGTAAGAAAAAAATCTCTAAAAAACAATTAGGATGCAGGAAACAATAATTCATCTGCAAGACAATGCAAAGATGAAAAATGTGAGACTAATAGGAATTAATGATAAAGAAGGAGTCAACACAAATGACATAAAAAGAATATAGGCAGAAATAATAGCAGAAAACTTCCCAAATATGATGAAACAATCTGATACTCAGGTAACAGAACTATATAGAACTCCAAATAACATCAACCTAATAAAAACTACACTGAGGGAACAACCTGCTTGAGCCCCCCTCCTGTCCCTCTCTCGGACAGGAGCTTCCTTTCCCTCAATCAATATATTCTGCTCATAAAAAAAAAAAAACAACCCAAACCAAGACATAGAATAGTCAAGATCCCAGAAATCCAGCACAAGTACAATATACTGAAAGTCACTAGAAAAAGAAACAGAACACATTTAAAGGAAAAACCCATCAAGTCAAGAGGACTTCAAGTCCTCCATGAAAACAAATTCCAGCCTAGACTGCTATAGCCTGCAAAACTGTCTTTCAAGTTTGATGGAGAAATGAAGTACTTCTATGACAAAGAACAACTAAAGAATTTCATGATGACAAAGCCAACCCTACACGGACTACTCAATGCCAGTCAACGACATAGTGAGTTCAAGTACAGGCTGAAATCTGGAGAGAGGTACTTGCTTGAGATTGTGCCTCAGGTTTGAGAGTGCTAGGATTACAGGTGTGCCTCATCATGTCTGGCTTCTCTCTCTTTTCTTCTACTCTCTTTTTCAATTTGCCCCCTTAATATTTTTTCTTTTTAATTTTTTGCTCTTGTCTACTCTCTAAGTTTTTAATTACTTATCCTTTTCCTTAAGTTTTTTTCTGTTACTTTTGTCTAATATTAGGAATTTAATCTTACTCCTTAATAGGAGCCTTTATTTCAGTTTTATCAACTTCTTCCCATCTTTTACTGTTTAATTTTTCATTTCACTTGTGAGTATAGCCTCTAGATGCATCCACTTACCTATGAAGGCTTCAAGTTTGTCTTTCTTTATAGCTGAGTAATACTCCACTGCATAAAAATACCATGTCTTTTTCATCCATTCTCCAGGTGATGAGCATTTTGGTTGCTTCCAAGATACTGCTTAATTTTTCAAATTCTACATTTTCATGCTCCTATTCACTGCACTCTCTAATCTTTATTAGCATAACCATTAAGCTTTATGAATCTGTACATAGTTAACTGAATCTGACTAAGGTTGTACAGTGTTCTGTTGTTAATGGAAGTGAAGTTGTATTCTTAAGGTATTCACTGATATCAATATCTGCTTTGTCTTAGAGTTTATATTATAACTGTAGATAATTTCTATTGGTTTAAAGTGGTACATTATTTGAGGGTTGTTCATTTTATGTTGTTTTTGAAACACAGTCTCCTTATTTAGTTCAGGCTAGACTTCAACTCACTAGGTAGCCCAGGGTGACCTCAAATTCATGGCAGTCCTCCTGCTTCAGTCTCCCAAGTGCTGGGATTATAGTTATACACAACCATGTCCAGCTTCTCACTATTGGCTCTTAGGAGTCATCAATATCCAGTTTGTGTTTGACACTGTTAGTCTCACTGATTTTACTGCTTAGCCTTGGTGACTTAGTTATTGCTATCAATTGGTTTTCTCTGTATGACAATATCTGGATTGCCTGGGGGGTCATAAACAATACTGAAGCACATTCCTGAAGAACTGGGTAATGGGCAAAATAAGCTGCAACCTCATCTCTGAAATAAATGGCAGTGGCTGGATCCTGGGACTCAAGGAAAGGCCAATAACTAGCTACGCCCAGAGTACATCTCTGAAAAGTAGGCATTAACTAAAGAGATCTCCATGACAGCAATAAAGCAACGTACTATAATCATTCTGCAAGCCTCAGCACAGAAAATGAACAAGTAAAAGATAAAAACTTGAGAAAACAAGGTTAAAAAAAAAAAGCCCCTCCAGAAGTCCCCAGCTCCCCCAAAGCCAACCCAGAAGGTACTGAGGAAGAAGAATTCAAAAGCCACATAGCCAAAATATCTAAGATAATAACAGTGGAGGTAGCAAAACAGATCAGTAAGGCATTTGGCAAATTCAAAGCAAATATAATTAAAAAGATAATGATCTTAATAAAAAAAGATCAGCAAGTCTAGAGAAGACACTAATAAAAATCTAGTAGAGCTGAAGAAATACATGCAAAGCATGACTGCCCAGCATAGAAAAAAAAAAAAAATTGGGGTCCATAAAAAAATTTTGAACAGGAATCTAAAAAATTTAAAAAACAATAGAAAATATGGGTGCAGTGCTGGCCAAATAGCTTAGCGGATTAAAGTGCCTGCTTAGGCATAGCACAGTGGCCCGGGTTCAATCCCCAGTGTGTTGTTCTGGCCCCTCCTCTGTGGTGCGCTGAGACAGCAATTGAGACTGGTCATGGTGTCATGTGCCTGTAATCCTAGCACCTGGGAGGCTGAAAACAGGAGGATCACTAGAAGTCTGATCTGTATAGTAAGACCCTGTAGATCCTATAGACTCTGTACTAAAAAAAAGCAAAAGGAAAATAAAATATGGGTGCAGAAGCAACCATGTGGGGATAGAGTGTCAGGTCTAGAATACAGGACTACAGCTGTGACCAATTAATGGGAGACACATAAAAACAACAATAGAGTATGAAAATTATTTCTAATAGCTGCTAGACGATGCAAAGAAAATGAATCTCAGATTAATTAGAATTAAGAAAAAATTAGAAGATAGTATAAAGGCATAAAAATGTTCACAGCAGTAATAGCAGAAAACATTCAAAATAAGAGTAAGAATTTAACATACAGATAAGTTAGGCATATAGAACTCCCTAGTAGCCATGAGCAGAAAAGAACTGAGCCAAATGTAGTAGCACATACCTGTAATCGCAGCACTTGGGAATCTGAGGAAGAAGAGTTTGAGGCCAGCCAGGGGCTACACAGTGAGACTCTGTCTCAAACAAAACAAAAAAGAAACAAAAAACTCAACCCATCCTAAGACGTCATAGTCAAAGTACTAGAAATCCAACAGAAGAAAAAAAAAAAAAACCTTAAAAGCTGTGAGAGAAAAACAAAAAGCAACAAATTACTCATGAAGGAATATTCATCAGAATTATGATGACAATGGAATGCCTTTCTCTGACAAAACTAAACAAAAAAGAGGGATATAAATGAACCAGTATTTTGTATCTGTATACTCAAAATAGTTAGGATAGATATACAGCTGCATTCTCTTAATTCAATGAATAGAAAGATTTTTTCTAATAGTGTTTGTGGACAGGATACCATATCTGCATCTTGTACAATGAATAATCATTAAGACAACAATATGCAATGTATTAATTATTGAAGCTATGCTAGTAATCAGTTTTGAAACTGTCTCATTGCTATTTTTAAAATTATTTTTTAAAAAAGAATTATAGCTGATTTTCTAGTACAAAGTCATACAAAATTGATACATACAATATAAAGTCTCAATACAAAGTAATGTAAAGTCAAGAAGAGCTTGGAGTGATATGATTTAAAGCCCCAAAAGATAACAACTTTCAATCAACCCGACTTATATATCCCGCAAAACATTCTTTCAAAATTTATGGAAAAATAAGGAATTTTGATGACAAAAAACACCTCAAGAAATCCATGACCATGGAAACAGCACTCTAAAAAATTCTCTTCAAGGATATCCTGGAAAGAGAAAATAAACCCAACCTTGCCAAAATATCTAGTGGAATGAATTCACCAGGTAGGGTGAATAATTAATTAGAAAGGAAAGAAAGGGAGTCACAAGCTGGAAAACCTTACAATGATAGGAGTAAGTCAATATCGATCAGTTATAATTATCAATGTGAATTGTCTCAATTTGCCAATCAAAAGACACAGATTAGCAAAATAGATCAAAACACAAGATCCAACAATATGCAATGTACAATAAATACCAAAAAGAAATTCATAGCCTGAAAGTCACAGGATAAAAAACAGTATTTCATGCAACAAGAGTCTAAAAACAGAGTAGCTGTTTTATTTTCAGACAAACTGGTCATTAAAGTTCAAAAGCAAAGGTCGAGGCTGGGGAGGCAGTTCAGTAGAACAAGTGCTTACCTGGCAAGCACAAGGGCCTGAGTTCAATCTCCTATTCTACAAAAAAAAAAAAAAAAAAAAGCAAAAGTCACTTAAATATTGGTTAAGGGAAGCATTCAACAGGAAACAATAACAATTATAAACACATTTACCAAAAATAGTCAAGCCAAATTCATAAAACAATCATTACTGGAAATAAAAATCAGACAGATATCAACACAATTATGGTCCTCAATATACTGTTACTCCAAATACACAAATCAACTGAATAAAAATTCAACATAAATAACAAGGTTGAACCAAATCCTCAGATAAATGGACTTAATAGATAGATAGAGGATATTCCACCCAACAGCAGCAGAATACACATGCTTCTTGGCAGCATATGGAACTCCAAAATAGACTATATATTAGCAAATAAACCATGCTTAAGTAAAGAGAAAAGAACTGAAATTTTACCATGCATTTTATTAGATCATAGTGCAATGAAAGTAGAAATTAATGGAAAAAGAAACCAGAGAAATTATTCAAACACATGGAAATTAAGCAACAGATTATAAATGGGTCAATGAGAATCAAGGAAGAAATATGATAGTTCCTAGAATTAAAGGACAATACCAGTACAAGATACTAGAGTTTAAGAGATATAAACTTTCAGAAGCCCTAAGAGGCAAGTTTTGTATCTATAAATGCCTATATTAGAAAAAGAGTAAGTCCAAATAAATGACCTAATGATTCACCTCAATGTCCTAGGCAAGAATAATCCAAATTGAGGTCAGAACAGAATCAATGAAGTAAAGACACACACACACACACACACACACACACACACACACACACACACACAGAGACTGGGTAAATCAAAGAGCTATGTTTTTAAAAAAATAAAGAAAATGGACAAACCTTTAGCTAATCTTACAGAAAAAAGACACAAATTAGTGCAATTAAAAATTTAAAAGGAGAGAACCTGGGCCCCCGGATCCTGAATAGACCTACAGTGCAGGCCCCATGTGTGAGTGAGACTGCCCCGGGGCCGCCAAATCCTGAATAGACCTAGAGCATAGGCCCAGCATGGAATCCTTCAGCAGAACTCCCTGCAAAGAGGCTAGAGGCAAGACCCACCCAGCTGATTCAGGAGCAGAACAGCTTGCCAGAGTGACACAAAGGGATCAACTCCAACGGCTGCAGCAGGAAGAAGTGGAGCACAGTAGCCAGACCCCAGCCAGATCCAAGCAACACCCACCTGGAGGAATCTGAACTTTGTAGATCTGGACCTGGTGCTAAGGTAATAACTCTATCTGAGCTCTACACCAAAGGTCAGAAGACAGTAGTATACAAAATGCCAAAGAGAAGGAACAAAATGCAGTCTCAGGGGCCGGGGAGATGGCTCAGTGGAATAAGTGCTTCCCAGGCAAGCACAAGGGCCTGAGTTCAATCCCCAGTTCTGAAAAGAACTACAACAACAAAAAAATGCAGTCTCAGGCCCCAAGTCCACCAAGTACAAATGCAGAAGACACTAGCATAGAGGAAACTGGAAGTCACACCCCTAATATCTCTGAAATAATAGCGTTGGAAGTAAAGAAACAACTGCAGAAAGGTGTAGAAGAAATCAGATCAGAAATAATTTCAGTACTAAAAAAATGTAGTGACAACTATAATCAAAGAAGTATTATGTGCTTCAAAAGAACACACTGAAAAAAAATAGAGCAGAATATAAAAATGATGGAACCGCTGAACAAGCAATTTAGGAAAGAAACAGAATGTATGAAACAGATTCAAAGTGATATACAGGAAATTAAAACCTCAATCACAAGCTGGCAAAACTGCTTGAGTGAAAGTGAAAATAGACTTTCTGACCTTAAAGACACAATTGCAGCTAGTGAAAAAGTAAGAAAAGATCTCTTAAAAACAACTAGGATGCAGGAAAAAATAATTCAATACCTGTAAGATTATGCAGAGATGCACAATGTGAGATTAATAGGAATCAATGAGAAGAAAGGGGTCAATACAAATGATATAAAAAGAATATGGGCAGAAGTAATAGCAGAAAACTTTCCAAATATGGGGCAACAATCTGACATTCAGTAACCGAAGCATATAGAACTCCAAATAACATCAACCCAATGAAAACCACACCCAGACATATAATAATCAAGATCCCAGAAATTCAGCACAAGAACAGTATACTAAAAGCCACTAAAGAAAAGAAACAGATCACATTTAAAGGAAAATACATCAGAATAACAGAAGATTTCTCTTCACAAACCATCAAGGCAAGAAGAGCATGGAGCAAAGTACTTTAAGTTTTGCAAGAAAACAAATTCCAACCCAGACTGATAAACCCTGAAAAACTCTCTTTCAAGTATAATGGAGAAGTGAAATACTCCCATGACAAAGAACAAATAAAGAATTTCATGATGACAAAACCAAGTCTACACAGACTACTAAATGATGTTCTATTTTTAAAAATTTTATTTATTTATATGTGTGAGGGGCAGATCAACCCACCAGGGGGCAGGGCTGGCTGGCATGTGGTGCTGGGGGATTGAACTGTGGTCCCTGTGTTTTGCTAAGCTTGTTCTAAGTAGGTGCTTTAGACCACTGAGCCATCTCACCAGCCCCCAAATGATGTTCTAGAGAGGGAGCAAATTGATCACAGCCTTATGAATGAGAATGGAAAGAACCCCCAAATAGGGCAAACAATTAAACACAGGAGAATAAAAGGTACAGTAGTCTTTCAGTTATTCTTTTGTGTTCAGCAGCAAAATATTTCCATCAGCACATTCTACAAATGGACTTCTCTTCCACCCTATGGGTCATGATTCCATCTGAATCTACAGGGTGGATTTCAAAGAAATAGCTGTAGCTCAGTTCCACAAGTGACGCCTAGCCACCAGTAACTGTCATGGTCATTATGCATGTCCACAACACACTAGAACTTTGTGCGATATCCTATCCTCAAACTGTTAGAAGTGTTGGTCATTTATTTGCCATTCCATTATTTATCTTATGTTTTATTCTTAGTACTTCTTTGCTATCATGAAAAGTTTTTCTTAGTTCAATTGTTTTGAAATATTTAATTTTTAATTAATTAATGTTCAATTTTCTGAATATTGCTTAATCTTAATTTTTGTTCTAAAATTTATACTATATCTTTGACTTACAATTTATTTAAAAGACATCATATGATATATTTTCCTAGTATTAGAAACTTTAAAAAGTATATTTCCATTTTCTGTTGACTTTGTATTACTTCTTCCCTGTCTTTTATACACACACACACACACACACACACACACACACACGAAAAAAATACGTATATAAACCAGCATAAAATTGGTACTGTTTCATAGAAATCTTCAATGACCTTTAAATAAGGGTTCTTCTAATATATATTATATAGTCCTGCATAACTATCATATTGAGAGCTCTTTATTGTTCATCCAGGAGCATACTGCAACTTCTCTTGCCTTTTGAATTATGCTCTTTGTTATTTCCTATATGCTACTTCTGGAGGTGCTAAAATATTTCAAGTTTGTGAAAAAAAAATTTAAAAGATGAAATCACAATGGATACTGTCAAAATCCAGAGTATTATTACGAACTACTTGACAATGTGTGCACCAAAAAATTGAAGAACTTAGAAGACATGGAGAGGTTTCCAAATACATTTAAATTACCAAAAATTGAACCAAAACTAACACACTTATTGTCAATATCATCAAGGAGGGAAAACTAAAAACTTTCCCACTAAAATCAGGACAAGATAGGCTGTCCACTATTATCGCTCTTATTTAACATAGTCCTTATACATCAACCAGCACAATCAGACAGAGACAAAAGGGATATGTACTGGAAAGAAAGGAGTCAAAATATCATTTTCACATGACATAATACTCTACCAATGAGACCCAAAAACTCCACTAAAAGACTTCTAGAATTAGTAACCAAACTCACCACTGTCCTAGGATACAAAATCAACACATAAAAATCAATAGCATTGGGGCTGGAGAGATGGCTCAGTGGTCTAAAGCACCTACTTGAAACAAGCTTGGCAAAGCACAGGGGCCGCGGTTCGATCCCCCAGCACCACATGCCAGCCAGCCCCGCCCCCTGGTGGGCTGAGCTGGCCACACACACACACAATAAATAAATGTAATAAATAATTTTAAAAAAATCAATAGCATTCCTATAAACTAGTAATAAGTTCACTGATCATTTATACTAGCAAAAAGAAACATTAAATACAGGCCCCTCAGTTCATGAGCTTAATCTGTTCTATAATTTTGAAAAAAATGGCCACATTTGTGTTTTTGTGGGAAAGATGGCCATGGTAGTGTTTCTCACCTGATGCAGAATTTCAAACATAAACTGTTTTACCAAAAACTTCTTGTGAACCAAATTGTCTGCACACCAACATGCATGTTCAGGAAGTAAGGTGCTGCTGTAATTAGGAATTAACTCATCCAAGGAAGTGAAAGACTTCTACAACAAAAATTACATTACTCTAAAAAATGATATTGAAGAGGATATCAGAAAATAGAAAAATATCCCATGTTCCTGAATAGGCCGGACCACTATAGCTTAAATGACTACACTTCCAAAACTGATAATAACCATTATTCCCTGAAAATGAGATTTGCCTAATGTAATTTTTGAAGAGATGTCCCCTAAAAGTGATCCCTATTGCATCTTTTGGAGCAAAACTTGATGGGTTTTTCTTTCTCTTACTTTTGGAGTAAGACACAGTAGGATTCATTTTCAGGGGATGTCTCCTCTAAAGTCATGCTAAAACTTGTTTCCCAGTAAGTCTTGTTTTGAGGGGAAAAGGGTAGATTTAATTCAATTTCAACCAAAATGACAACAGCATTCCTTATAGATCTAAGGAAAACAATCCAAAAATTCATGCTGAACCAGAAGAGACTCATAATAACAAAAGCAATTCTGGGTAACAATAGCAAAACAGGAAGCATCACAATCCCAGATTTAAAGCTGTATTACAAAGCTACAGTGATAGCAGGGCCTGGGGTTCAATCCTAGATCCTTAGGCCTGCTGTGCCGGTCCCACTGCTGGGCCATGCTGAGAGGGCAATTGAGACTGGGCGTGGTGGCAGGCACTTGTACTCCTAGCTTTTGGGAGGCTGTAAACAGGAGGATCACTACTGAGTACCATCTAGTAGTGAGACCCTGAATACCCTGAAGACCCTTCCCTAAAAAACCAAAACAACAGCAACAAAAAGAAACCGCTATAGTGATAGAAACTGTATGATACTGGCACAAACACAGACATGCAAATCAATAAAACAAGATAGAGAAAGGAGAAAAAAAACCCACAGAAATATTCAGCTATTTGATCTTCAACAAAGGGGCCAAAAATATACATTGGAAGAAAAATAGCATGTTTAACACATGGTGCTGGGAAAATTGGATATCCACATGCAGAAGCTAATCTATATTTCATCATGAACTAAACTAAAATCAAAATAGAGCAAATATCTAAATGTTAAAACAGAAACGTTTAATATTCTGGGAGATGAAACAGGTAAAACTCTTAAAGACATAGGTTTAGGCAAAGACTTTTTGAACAGAACCCCCATGGCACAAGAAATGATACCAAGAAGAGACAAATGGGATCATACCAAATAAAAATCTTCTGCACATCAAAGGAGACAAACAACAGAATAGGGAAAGTT
>NW_004524658.1:11970881-11991063 GCF_000260255.1 Octodon degus | reverse complement strand
TGGTGGGAATGGGAATGTAAACTAGTTTAACTCCTATGGAGGTCAGATGGAGATTCCTTAGAAAACTAAAAGTAGAAATTCCTCTGGGCCTCTCTCCCTTGTAGGTATCTTCCCGAGAGTGTTAAAGTTAGCATATTATGGCAATCCATGCACATCTGTGTTTCTAGCAGCATAATTTATAATAGTTAAATCCTGGAACAGCTTACATGCCCATCAGCAGAATGGATAAAGAAAACATGGAGCACAGCTCTGAGGCATTTGAAGTAAGGGGGCACACCTTGACATCTTAATGCTAAGTGAAATAAATAAGACATGAGTTTTAAGTTTACATGACTTCTCTTCTCAACACCCAATTCTGGTAAATATGTGGAGCAATGGTGCAGTTACTATGGAAGACAGTGAACAATTTTTTACAAAACCTGAACCATATGCTCTAAAAATCACATTTCCTAGTTTTCACTCAGATACACTGAAACCTTTTACTCACCAAACACCTCCACACAGAGGTTTGTAACATCTTTATTGCCCAAACTTGAAAGCACTTAAGGTACTGTTTAATAAGTAACTGGATATAATATGGTGCATCCAGAAAATGAAATATTGTTCAGCTCTAAAAAACAAGTTATCAAACCATAGTAAATTAGAGAAAACTTAAATACTTATTTATAAGTGAAAGAAGTCAATCTAAAAGGCTACATTGCATGTTTTCAACTATGTGACATTCTAGAAGGGGCAAAACTATAGATTAGTGTTTGTCAGGGATTATGGGGAAAGGATAAATAAGAAGAGCATGGAGGGCTTTTAGGGCAGTGAAGCTGCTGTACGCCGTGTGATTCTGCAGTGGTGGATGTGTATCATTGCACACTTGTCAAAATCCATAGAAATATAACACAGTAACATTAGTGTGAATGATGGATTTAGTGTGGTACTGAGGTGTCACCGTTGACTCATGGGTTGTAACAAACGTACTCTTGTGTGGGATGCTGGCATTGAGGATATTGTGTAGAAGCGAGCTGAGGAGGAATCTCACAGCTTCTGCTCAATTGTGTGATGAGCTAAAAACTTATTTAACAATAAAGTCTATTTTAAAAAGAAGTCAGAGTATCCAAGCAAGGGAGCATATGCTTATAATCTCAACACTCAGGAGGCGGAGATGGAAGGACTGTTGTGAGTTCAAGACCAGTCTGAGCTACATAGCAAGAGTCTATCTCAAAAAACCAAAGAAAGAAATAAAGAAAAAAAAGAAGGAAGGAAGACAGAAAGAAGAAAGAAAAAAAGAAAGACTCAGATAAAGAGGAAATAGGATTACTGTAATTGTTGTAGATCAATCACTATTATTTTGTTTGTGAGCTTGGGAGTACTAATGCTCTGAACTAACTTGGAGTTTTGTAATCAAGGAAGAAGAAGAGAAATTTCCTCTTAGTTGGTATTTATTGATTATTTTTTTCCTGACATAAATGTACCTCTTGACAATACTATTGTAATTCTCCTTGTGTTTATTGGATATACAGATTATGGCCAATTAAAAGTTTATCTGCCTTAGGGTGCCTCCATTCTATGATTTTTCTTTTTTTTTTCTTTTCTTTTCTTTTTTTTTTTTGTAATTTTTGGGGAAGGGTCTACAGGGTGTTGAGGTTCTCACTATCACTCCTAGATCCAACTCATAGTGATGCTCCTGTTTACAGCTTCCCAAGAACTGGGATTATAGGCCCATGCCACCACGTCCAGTCTCAATCGCCATCTCAGCATGCCCTGGGGGTGGAGCCAGCCCTGCAGGCCAGGGGACCGAATGCCTAGTCCCAGCGCCTGTTGCAGGTGCTTTAATCTGCTGAGCCATTTGGTCGGCCCATGATTTTTAATTCGTAATACTGAAAGGACAGCGAAAGGGGTCTAGCTTGATCTTTCTGCCACTAGCTCTGACCCACCTTTTGTCCCTCCCTCTCTTACTCAAAGGTTACTGTTTGCAAAAGGGACTGCCAAGGTTCTAGGCACAGTCTGTCACACGGGCCTACAGTCACAGGTGAGAGTTGTGTGTAGGAGGGATGAAACAGAAAGCTTTGTGCTTATTACCACTGTGACCAAAACCAACCCAACCCAACCCAAAACAAAACAAACACAAAACAAATCTGTTTTTTCTTTGTTGAATGAAATCTATAAAGGAATATAAATGAATGAAAGACACCATCAGGGCTGCTTGCCTGAATTTAGGGCAAAGAATAAAACAGCTCCCCTAAATTCTCTAGAGCAATTAGATTTTTTTAAACACATTTAAAAAAAATATTTTATTTCTTTGGCACAGGGCTTCGCTATGCAGCTTGAACTCATAGTGATCCTCCTGTCTCAGTCTCCCCAGTGCTGGGGTTATAACCTGGTTTTGTGGCCCACACAGTGTGCCTGGGACTCTCAGACTGGCATGGCATGTGGTTCCGGGAGTGAAACCTGGGTCCTTGGGCTTTCCATGCAGGTGCTTAGACTGCAGAGCTAACTCCCTAGCCCTAGAAGAATTAATTTGTGATCCTGGGGGTTGAACCTAGGACCTTGCGCTTGCTAAACAAGTGATCCACCATTAGCTATAGCCTCAGCTCTAGAAAAATTAAAATTCCTTGCAGAACCTAAGGTTTACAGTGCTGACTTCATGCACGCTGTTCCAGTGGCCTGAAAGAGTTTTATGGATATTATCCCCTCCCCTTTGGTAGTTAAAAAATGACCAGCAATGCTGTTGGAAAAGGGCTCACACACGATGATTATATTATGTTTATGTATGCGATTATGTTTGTCTCAAGTCAGAATTTAAGCCAATGTCCTTTACAAGGAAAGAACTACATCATATTACTTAATTAGAGTTTATGTTTATACCCTCATAATAACAAAGCCTTGTTGCTTGTTTAGACCAAAGTCTTTTAAGTTTTTTTTATAACAACCAGAATAATGTGTGGGAATTTCAAGTGTGTGTTTGCAAGAATAATGTGAGTCTTACTATTCCTTTCCAGAGTCCTGTTCTGGGATAGACTGCTACAGAACTGCAACTTTTGCAAACACAGCATTTCTCTTTCAGCAGAGAAACCCAAAGAGAACACTAATCAATAGCTAACCTAACATTGTCCCTTTAATGGTTACACTAGTCTGACTCCTGTGTGTTTAATTCTGTGTAAACTGACTTGTAAGCCGACATTGCCCATCTCCAACTCTGTGGCAGAGAGCAGCCTGTCATAAACTGAAAACTGGAGTGGTCCCTCCTGTGTGTCCACCTCTGTTTCCCACTTCCTTCATTTCCTCATGCCTTAAGAAAGACCCAGCTGGAATTGGAGCTATTGAAGACATTTTCTCCGTGGTGGTATTTCTAAGGTGCTTTTCCTCTGAATATTAATAGGTTCCTTCACAATATTATTGTAATGCTCTAATTTCCTATTGCATGTATTGTTTCTAATAAAGGTGTATTTTTTTTCCAGTACGAGGTATGGAGCCCAGAGGTGCTCTATCATTGAGCTACACATACACCTCTTCTCAGTTTTTATCCTGAAACACTAAATTGCCCAGCAGGACTTGAACTTGTGATCCTTCTTCCTCACTCTCCCTCAATCCTCAAACACTGATGTATTCATCATGCCTGACATAAAAGTGTATTTGTTAAAACAACAGCAACAATAAATTGTATATGTGTTACTGTCCTTTATCATGTGGGAACTGATTATTTATGCCCTCATAATAAAAAGAGGGAGCTGAACCCTCTTTTTTAGAACTTCATGAAAAGACAGAAAACTTGAAACATATCCTGTGACTGCATGGATGGCGGGCAGACACTCATATAATGCAAAACGCAAAACCCTTATGAAGGACAAGTACCCCCACAGAAGATGATTGGATTTAATGGCTACTTACTAACGCCCTATCTTCTGGCTAAGATTTAGGAATCAAAACCTCAGTTTCCACACAGTAGAAAGGGCTCACTTGAGCCCTAGTTCTAGGGGGAAATGAAATGCCAAACTGAAGAGAATTAAGACCTGAGGATAAGCAAAGGTAGCAGGAAGCTAAGGTATAATTAAAACTAGCTGGGAAAGCAGGTGGGTGCTAGTAACCCCAGGACGCATGCGCAGAACAGTTTCTGAGGCCCTTCACGAGGTTTAAGAGAACTTGAACACGTTTTTGATGGGATGACCAGGAAGTGACTCTGGTATGGGATATATACAAGAGAGATGGTTACCTAGGGGCTTGCTATTGTGTCTCTTCATGTACCCCATATTACAGTGTAGGGTGTATTTTTATTTTTTCCTACTTTTGCTTTGCCCAAGGTCACTCCACAGAGCCCATTTCCCCCCAATTCTTCAGGGTTTTTTTCTTGTTCTTTCTGTCTTTTTTTTTTTTTTTTTTTGGTATTTTTTAGTGAAGGGTCTACAGGGTGTTCAGGGTCTCACTACTAGGTCGGACTCGTAGTGATCTGCCTGTTTACAGCCTCCCACGAGCTGGGATTACAGGCGTGCGCCTCCACGCCCAGTCTCAGTTGCCTTCTCAGCGCGCCCTGGGGGTGGGGCCGGCACGGCAGGCCTGGGCTGAGCTATTTGCCTGGCCCCCTTCAATTTTTTTCCTACCTTTAATAAATGTCATATTTTGTCACCATTTAGGCTTATTTCACGCGAGTCTTTGTTCAAGGCAGGAAGAACCTAGAAATCGCCTGTAAAAATTGACTCCATCCAGGCCTGCCGTGCCGGCCCCGCCCTCGCAGTGTGCTGAGATGGCGATTGAGACTGGGCATGGTGGCACAGGCCTGTAATCCCAGCTCTTGGGAGGCTGTAAATAGGAGGATCGCTAGGAGTCCAATCTAGTAGTGAGACCCAGAACACCCTGTAGACCATTCCCTAAAAAAATAAAAAATAATAAATAATAAAATAAATAAATAAATAAAAGTTGACTCAGCACCCAAAATCCAGTAACAGCTCCACATAACATTATTCATCCATCAGCACAATTGCGTCCTCTAATGATTCCTTCAGCAAATATTCATTGAGTATCTACTACATTTATAGCAGTTTCTACATGCTCAGATTATAGAATTGAACAAACCAGATATATATCTTCACTGTGGTGGAATTTATGAGAAGGAAAATAATATAAAAGATGAGAAAATGTCATGTGAACAGAGCAAGTTATAAGAGTATATATAGTACCATCTCAATCTTTTTTCAATACTCAATAACCCAGGTCTTTCACACAGAGCTGAATCTCAGCACTTTTGCCTTTTTCGTTTTTAATTTTGAGATATCTCACTAAGTCACTAAATTATCCAAAACAGGCTCCAATTCGTGATTCTCCTCCTTCACCTTCCCAGAGTGCTGGGATTATAGGGTACACAATCACACCCAGCCCAGCTCTTGTAACCTTGTATCCCTTGTAACCAGCCTAGCCTTGTTACAAACCACAAGTCTACAGGTTGTTTATCCCTAGGCTTGTTTATATAGAAGTGGTTTAATCAAGAGTGGCAGGAGGGGGAAAGCACACTCATAAGCATTTTTCAAGTCTCTGCTTAGAACAGTTTTGCTGCCATCCCATTGGCCAACCTAGAGTCAGAGGAGAGAGGATTGTGCAAGTCTGTGGCTACGACAGGTAGGAAGAAGTTGGAAGCCCTTGCTGCAAAAGTTTAATTACAGAGGTATACCAAAAGTTTGAATGTGGTTATGCAGAATTATAGTTTGTTCCTCTTCTATTTCTCCTTTACTTTTCAAATTCCTTTCATGATCATTGAGAAATTTTGTCATAAAAAAAATGGAACAATGATGAAGAAGAGGTCTGAAACCCATTGGTGTGGGCCAAGGTAAAAGGGAAGAGTAGAAGGAAGGGACTCAAGAGTCACTAATGAGTACCTCACACTGCCGAGAGACCTGCTGTGTGGTCAGCGTAGGGACCTCATCCTGCCACCTAGCATGGCTGCACTAGAGGACAGAGACCTCAGCAACCCACTTTTTGGATCACAAATAAACTAAAATTTGACATACTTTATGTATACATAAGTACATATGTACAGCTATGTAAAATGCACTTGGGGAGGATAGGCTTAAGGAATAATGATGAAGAAGCCCCTTTTGGAAATGCAAAACTCTGATTAGTGTGGGGTGTACTAGGGAAAGTTGGGACAAAACTGGGATTAGATATTAGAGTCATCTGTGGAGCAGGAACACAGAATCAAATCAAACGCTTCGAGTCTCAGAGCCAGAGTCCCAGAGAAGTGGCAGAGATGGATGGCATCAAGATCTTTAGCAGCTGTGGAGCAAGAGCTCATGGTCACTGGTCCACTTGAAAACAGAGGGTTTTTGGCTCCTGCCCCTCTCCCTGCTCTCCTTTACAAAGAGCTAGTGGTGCCATTAACGATGGCTGCCATTTCTCTTGCTGTGTCTTTAGACTTATGCCAAGAGGTTATGGCCTAAGGTAGACTAAGTAAGCACTTTTTAAAAAAGCATACAATTAATGAATATTTGAAAAATGTAGGTTGATTTGCCAAATCAACACTGGCTTGAGGCCTGTGGTTTTTCCAAGGAGATAATTACTTGCTACTTTGATAAATCTTTCTTGGTTTTGCTTGATTTGAGCCTATCAGTATGCTTAAGCCTGGTATCTTGAAAGAAGTATTGTAATAACAGTTCTTGCTGGTGCAGTGGATATTTTATTATTTATCAAGACCAATGATATTCCTTTTATCTTGATCAAAATCAGATAGATAGTTTGTTATTAAAGGAACACATAAAAATTACTCTGTGACAAGGAACAAAACAATCATATCTACCCAAAGGCAAGGCTAAGATTGTGAATATAACAACATGATGAAAGAGGCCAAGAAAAGGAGAGATGGAAGAGCCACTGTATATAAATCATAAGCAACAAAGAACTCCATGCCAGGGTTATGATCTGTGTGTTATAAAAACAGCTATATGCAGGAATCAGAGGGTGCCATCTTCAGAATGTTCACCCCTTTCTACCACATATGTAGAGGACAATTTTTGCCACATAAGTATAGTTAATTACTTCGCTGTGTCCAGCCAATATATAACTTAAGTTTCATCGTTTCATATTTTAACTGACTGACTTACTAATAACTTAATCTTTCTGCTTTATATTTTCTTAGATGAGGACTTGATGGTCTTCCTAATCCCATCTTTCTCCTCTCATTCTCAAGAAAGCATCTCTATTCCTGCTTCTATCACTATGGCTATGGGTTTTCAGAATAGCATGTCATCCATACGGTGACAGAACATTCAAAAGGGGTTTTCATCACTATTGTCAACTTAAGTAGAAAAATCCTAAAATTTCCCTAAAATATGAGGCTACCCAACTGCTCTCAGCAGCCCTGGGATTTGTTGGTCTCCATTTCCATCTGTATTTTTTCATGTAGATGGCTCTGTGTGCATGATTCACTGAAGAAGTTTCTTTCTTTTTTTTTTTTTTTCACTGAAGAAGTTTCTGGGTAGACTGACAAATACTTGATAAATGAGATGAACATTTATTCCATGTAGGACATTTTGTTAAATTTGCTCTCAACTCAATGTAGCATGGAGCTTAAAGTTTTCAGAATAACCATCTATTTAAAAAAATGTTTGCACAGAGCAACCTTGAAAACATGAAGTTGATGGTGATTGGGATCTCTTTCCTTTGGGCTTTGAGCCATAGCTAAAATTCTAAGTGGGGAGACTTATGACCTAAGGCTCTGCTTTTCTTCTGAGCAAACAGCATTGTATCTCTTGGAGATATCAGAACCCAAATTCCAACTCTAGTGCGTCCTTTGTCGCTGCACCTTTCTAGAGCTCTTCTGAAGCAAATGGACAGATCATTTGGAGGAGGAATAGCTCTTGAGATATTCCTTTTGTTTGTTTTGAGACAGCATCTTACCATGTATTTCAGGCTGGCCTTGAATTCTTGGAGGTTCTTCCGGTTCAGCCTCCTGAGTCCTGAGATTATAGGCGTGTAATCAATCCAGCAATTATACTATGCTGCAGGAAATAAAAACTGAGTGCCAGGTACAATAACACAGTGGCATAGTGATAACCTTTATTTGGATCAGAGAAACACAGAGTCCTTTAACATTTTCATTCAGTAGGGCAGACCTAGCAGATCTTTTAAAGGTCTAAACAATCTATGTAAAGTATATAAAGTTAGAGAATACTTCAAAGGGTAACTTTAGAAACCATAGCAGTCTATCTCTCTATGGATACACAAGACCTCATTTTCTGATCATTCCTACAAAGAAGACAGGATGCATAAATTAAAATGTCCTGAAAGGTATTAAAATATAAAGGATTTTTTTCTGTGTTCTCTCTCTCTCTCTCTCTCTCTCTCTCTCTCTCTCTCTCTCTCAATGTATTTTAGTACAAGATCTACAGGGTCTCACTACACAGATCAGACTCTTGTAGTGATCCTTCTGTTTCCAGCCTCCCAAGTGCTGGGATTACCAGCAGTGGGCCACCATGCCCAGTCTCAATCACCATCTCAGTATGCCCTGGGGGCGGGGATGGCACTGTAGGCCGGGCATCAAACCTCCAGCTGCTGTGTCTGCCTAAGCAGGCACTTCAGTCCACTGAGCTACCTGGTCAGCCTTGGTTTCTCTTTTGACTTGTTGAGATCTTTTTTTTTTTTTTTTTTCTATTTCATGTTGTCCTCAATTTTTAAAAAATCTATTATGTTAGTTTGTATCTGAAAGTGTACAATTCTTAGTATGTGACTTACACTTGCAAATGGATTTTGTTATTACCAAAACAGTAGAAATTCTTCAGAAAACAAACTCAGTTACTTTTATTTCACTTCTTGATATGGGTATGTTTTACCAGTGTTCCCACCTTTGGCTTCCTGATGAGGAAGGAAGATTTGGAGAGAAAGGAGCTATGAGTGACCTACCTTGCTTTCCTTCTTGGCATCTTCATTGGGAGCAGCTGTCTCCTACAGGGAAGTATGATGAGTAAGAAAGGGTAAGATGGAGATTTTTGGCCTTCAGGCGTCTAAGAATGTCATTGCCTTTCTCCTGCATTTGAAACAATTCCTTTTCAAACAAAAAGTTTGAGCAAGTCATGAAGGCACACAGCTGTGTTGCTAGACTTTGGGAGGCTGAAGCAAGAGGATCATGAGTTCAGAGCCAGCTTGATAACATAGCAAAATTGTGACTTAAAAAAGTAAATAGAAAGTTGGGCCTCTTGGGATTGTTCATGTGTCAGCTTGGTCAAAAATGTAAAATTTTCTTCTTTGTTTTGCTGCACTAGAATTTCATGCTTATGTGGTATTGGCAACACCACATGCAAGTGAGGCATTGAGAAATAACGAACACATGTGCTGTGCATTTTTCTTCTATTCATATGTATGTCCCACTGTCCCACCAGACTGCCGATGCAACATAAATTCAAGATCACTATCACCAAGAAGCTCATGATATGAGCAGAATATTGAACCAGATACAGGGCTTATGAAGCTGGCTCTCTATAAAAATAAAGGCTAAATCTATACTGGGGTTCAAAAATATATTCTCATGTCATTCCATCATTGTAGTTTCTAAATAAACTTCCTGTGTCTAATAAGCTATATATTTAAGACTTTGGTTCACAGTCATTCCTCAAAAAATACTACAATGTTAATATAGTCACAATTATTACCAAATTATTTTTAGCACAAAAGAACAATTTAATCACCTGTTATACATTAAGAGTTCATAATTTAACATAGGGCATATTGGCATAAATAAATGTGTAAAGTATACAAGACAGTAGTATATCATTAAATGAAAGCCTTCAGAAGTAAATAGAACTTTCTATGATATCAGAGATGAGTATGTTTCTCAATTTTTCACAGCACTCTTAGAACATATTGCCTTTTATATTCTTTATCTCCCTATAATATTTTTAGTGAAAACATAGCATAAAATTTTACTAAATTAACCTTGAAGATCAAGTTATTTCCTAAGCTTCATTCAGTGGAGGTCATCTCACAGATTTAATGATAGTTGTATATGATGCCTACTTTATCAGTCTAGAGTTTTTCTTTAAATTGATTCACCTTTTTTACATACACATAAATTCTTTTTAAGAAGTAATTTATTTTTCCCATCCTTAGGAAGCAACTTTAAAAATAGATGCAGAAATTACTGCTATTAAATTTATAGGGGCAGGAGTTTGGCTCAGTGGTACAGCACTTGCCTCACATGAATAAAGACTTAGGTTTGATCCCCAGTATCATTTGCAAAAGAACTCAAGGGTAGCCTAGACTACACAGTGAGACCCTGTCTCAAAAGTTTATACAAGTCTACCTCCTCAAATCAGTTCACAAACATATGTCTGTCAGAGTTTGGGAACAAGGTGGTTCAGTATTTTCAGCAATTTTTCTACTGGTGATTGATAGTACTATAGAAAGGCACTTTCCTACAGTTATTTGCAGTCATCTGAAAGGCTTTTACCAGGCAGAACTTGGGTAACACCCAATCCCTACATGTAGTATTTGCATTTCATCCCACACACACTTATCATGCCACCTCTTTTACAGACAAAGCAAATTTTCTTTTGCTGAAAGGGAATACATTAGACTAAATGTCTTACCCCAAATAGAAGTTTATTTTGTTCACAGTTCTAAACACTGGAAATCCAGAGCATGGCACCAACATTTTCTTGGTTCCTGCTGAGGGCCTTATGCTATGTCATAAAATGGCTTTAAAAAGCAGAGCAACAAGCACTTATAGAAGAAATGAGATATGAGAGTTCAACTTAAAAACCCACTCTTGCTCCTGGAGTAATCAATATAGTCTTCAAAGGAGACACCTCACCCTCCCACATTCCCAGAAGGCAGGTGGTCCCAACAGTCATGAAAGAATTGTGACTGGGGAAACCTTGCCTCACCCCCCCCCCCACACACACTATGGTCATAACTCTGCTGAACTGTGCTGTGTTTCCCACCAATATCAGGAGCCTTGATGAGTCCTGTTCCAGCCCCCACCACATTCATGATAGCCTTGGGGAGTTTTGGCCTTCCCCCATCATCAGTGGAGCCATTTTGAGATGCAGATCATATCCCCCCAGGTGGAACCCACACTGAACCCCAAATAGCAGAAGTTTTGGTAAGTCTACACTGCCCTCCTACTGTGGTGGGAGCTTTGCTCACCTTCACCTTGGCTCCCTACCATTGCTATTGAATGTGGGTAAACTTTGGGACCTTGAAAACTGTCAAAAACAAAAGAGCAAAAGGCAATCTCAGACTTTCAGCCTACCCAGAACAAGTTCAGGAGACAAGGAAGAACTTGGAATCATACATCAGAAATTTCTGAAATAATAACAACTGAAGTAAAGAAGCAATGCTATCAGGCTATAGAAGAAATCAGACCAGAAATAATCTCTCAGGTAAAAAAAGAAATGTAAATAGTCATGAAAGAATTGCTCAGCACATCCTAAGAAGTTATAGATTAAAAACAGAGGAAAATAGGAAAATGATAAAAACATTGAATGAGCAGTATAGGAAAGAACTACAATGCATGAAACAAATTCAAACAGATATTCATGAAATTTAGAATTTCATTGAAAGATGGCAAAACTGCTTGAATAAAACAGAAGACAGACCTTGCATACAGAATTGTACCTAGTGAATCCAAAAGGTAAGATAGCTTAAAAATAACAAGGAACCAGGAAATCATAATCCAACAGCTGCAAGATGATGCCAAGAAAAATAATATAACATTGATAGGTGTCACCAAAAGAGCAGAAGTAGTAGCAGAAAATTTTGTAAGCATGGGTAAAGAATCTGACACACAGTTAAGTAAGGCATACAGAACTCCAGTTAGCCATAATAAAAATAAATCTATACCAGACACATAATAATCAAGATCCCAGAAATTCAACAAAAGAACAGAATATTAAATGCTATTAGAGAGAAGAAACAGATCACCTATAATGGAAAACCCACCATAATCATAACAGATTTCTCAGCACAAAACCATTAAGTGAAAAAGAGCTTGAAGCAAAAAAGAAAGCAATTTCCAACCCAGATAAATGTTCCCTGAGACACTATCAAATTTAATGAAGAGATAAGATACTTCCATGAAAAAGAACAACTGAAGAAATTCATAACCACCAAACCAACTCTACAAAGAGTGCTGACAGATATTGTAGAAAGAAATAAAAGCAACCACAACTTCAAGAATAACAACAGAAAGGAAATACCAAGCAGAGAAAGAAATTAAACAGGGTGAAAGTAGGGAACCTGTACCACAAAAATAACATGACAAAGATAAGCCAATATATATCAGTTATAACAATCAATGTAAATGTCCTCAATTAACCAATCAAAAGAAGAAAATTGGCAGAGTGAATCAAGAAACAAAATCCAACCATATGCTGCATACAAGAAACACATTAACTCAAAAGGAAATTCATCAACCCAACATCAAAGGACAGAAAACAACACTCCATGCAAGAAGAACCCAGAACAAAGCAGGAGTAACTATTATGATCATTGACAATTTGAACATCAAACCAAGCATGATCAAGAAATAAAAAAGTCACATATACTTGTTAGGGGAAAACTGCAATAGAAAGAGATAACTATCATAAATCTTTATGCACCCCATGTAGGAGCACTCAACTATATAAGAAAAAAATTTTTTTTTGATACCAGGGATCAAATATAAGATCTTGTGCTTGCCAGGCCAGCACTTACACTGCTGAGTTACATCCTTGGCTATATGTCAATTGTTAACAGTCAGGAAAAATCAAATAAGCAATAACACAATTGTAACAGGGGACTTTAACACCCTATTGTCACAAAGAAATAAATCAACTAGGCAAAATATAAGCAAACAGATAAAAGAACTAACCTAAATTTGTGAAGAAATGGACTTAGTAGACCTTCACAGACTGTTCCATGCAACATCAGAATACATATTCTTCCTAGCAACACACAGGGCATTCACCAAAACAGACCATATACTAGCACATAAAGCATGCCTAATTAAAATTATCCCATGTGTGTTATTGACCATAGTGCAATGAAACTCAAAATTATTATGTTTTATTTATTTTTTTTTTTGTATTTTGGTAGAGGGTGTACAGGAACACAGATGATTGACCTGTGTTCAGCCTCCCAAGAGCTGGGATTACAGGCCTGTGCCACCATGCCCAGTTTCAGTTGTGTCTCAGTGCACCCCAGGGGTGGGGCTGGAAAGGCATGCCAGGAATTGAAGCTGCTTCATCTGCCTAAGCAAGTGCTTAATGTGCTGAGCTATTTGGCCAGCCTAAAACCCAAAATTATTGAAAACAGCAAGAACTCTATAAACACAAGAAAACTAAATCATACTTTCCTGAACAGTCAACATTTCACAGATAAAATTAAAGAACAAATTAAACAATATTTACAATTGAACAAAAATGCAGATACAACTCACCAGAACCTGTGGATGCAATGAAAGCTGACTTAAGAGGGAAATTTATATTGATAAATTCTCACATCAGGAAAACAGAATGAGCCCAAATAAACAACCTTATGCTGTACCTCAAGCTCCTAGAAAAAGAAGCGCAAGTCAAGCCCAAAACCCAAAGAAGGTGGGAAATTATAAAGATCAAAGCAGAATATTGTAATGGAGACAAAGAAAACAATACAAAGAATTAATGAATCAAAGAGTTGGTTCTTTGAAAGAATAAATAACATTGATAAAGCCATAGACAATCTTATCAAAAAAAGGAATGAAAAAAATTTAAATTCAAATTCATGCAATAAGGAATGTAAAAGGCAATATTACTGCAGACCATTTAGAAATTCTAAAAGAAAAATTAGAGAATATTTAATGCCAACTTTTCTCAAACTCTTCAATGAAATTGAAAGGGAAATAATTCTCCTAAACTCATTCCTACCAAAACCAGAGAAGGACCCAATCAATAAAGAGAACTATAGGTCAGTCTCCCTAATGAACACAGATAAAAATATCTTATCTCATTTACTTTTCTCTTGTTGCTGGAACAAATACCTGACACCCAGAATTAAGGAAGGAAAGGTTTATTTAGGTCACATGTAGTAAAGGTTTCAGTCCATACTTGGCTGGCTTTAAGGCAGAGTGGCACATGGCAGAGGGCAGCCATTCCTGGTGGTGGAAAACAGCAAAACAGCAAGAGTTAATGGGAGGAGTAGTGGCAACAATGACTCAAGAGAGCAAGTCTGTATCCCTTATGTTTCATTCAGACTAGCTGCCCCAGGCTGGGTGTAGCACTCACACCCATAATCCCAGCAGCATGCACACTCATAATCCCAGCACTGGGTCATAAATTAATGATCACAAATTAATCATAAAGTCTAGAAGTCCACCTTATGACAGCATGAAGCTTTGGGGGGACAACTAGACACAAATTATAACAGATCTTAAATAAAGTACTAGCAAACAGAATACAGCAAATCATCAAGGAGATTATTACATAATGACTAAGCAGGATTCATCCCAGAGATGGTTCAATATATGCAGATCCATAAATGTAATACATCACACCAACAGAGCCAAAGACAAAAATCACATGATTATTTCAATAGTTGCAGAAAAGTTTTTGACAAAGTCCAACACTGATTCATGATAAAAAACCCTGCAGAAACTTGGAATAGATGGTCTTTACCTCAACCTGATAAAAGCCATCTATGACAAACCAACAGGCAACATACTAAATGGACAAAAACAATAATCTTTCACTTTAAAATCAGGAACAAGACAAGGATGTCCATTGTCACTACTCCTATTCAATATAGTTCTTAAAACATTAGTCAGAGCAATTAGACAAGAGAAAGAAATAAAAGGAATAATGATTGAAAAGGAAGAAGTGGGGCTGGGGAGATAGCTCAGTGGAATAAGTGGTTCCCTGGCAAGCGCAAGGGCCTGAGTTCAATCCCCTGTTCCATCAAAAGAAAAGAAAAGAAAAGAAAAGAAAAATTCGTGAAAAGGAAGAAGTGAAATTATTATTATTCACAAATGGCATGATATTCTACATAGAGGACCCATAAAACTCCATGTAAAGATTTGTAGATTTAATAATCAAATTCAGTAGTACAGCAGGATACAAAGTCAATACTCAAAAATGAATAGCAATTCTGTACTAAAACAGTAAATGCACTGAGAGAGAAATTAGAGAAAACACACCTTTTACAATAACATCAAAAAAGAGAAATACTTAGAATTCCATCTCTCAAATGAAGTAAAAGATTTATATAGTGAACATGACAGTACTCTGAAAAAAGAGATCAAAGATGATTTCAGAAAATGGAAAGATATTCTTTGCTTGTGGATAGGAAGAACCAACATTGTGAAAATGGCCATACTCCCAAGATTGATATACAGAGTCAATGCAATCCCAATTAACATATCATTGGTATACCTCACAGCTCTAGAGAAAACATTCCTAAAAATCATCTCAGACCAGAAGAGACCTACAATATTAAAAGCAATCCTTGGAAACAAAGAAAGGCAGGAGGCTTCACAATCCCTGACTTAAATTACTACAAAGCTACTATGATAAAATTAGCATGGCACTAGCAAAAAAAAAAAAAAAAAAGGCCTGAGAGTCAGGATCAATAGAACAGATTAGAAGATGCAGATGCAACTACAAACACACTCAGCCATCTTATTTATTTTTGACAAAGAGGCCAAACTTGTTCACTGGAAGAAAGGCAACTTCTTTAATAAATGGTGCTGGAAAAACTGGTTTTCTACACACCAGAGACTTAAATTAGACCCATGTCTGTCACCATGCACTAAGCTAAAGTCAAAATGGATCAAGGATTTAAATACTAAAACTGAAACACTAAATCTATTTAAAGAGAAAGTAGGTAGAAATATTGAAGACATGGGAGTAGGTATAGAACAAAAACCAAACTGCGTAAGACATGCTTCAAAGAATCAACAATTGAGATATCATCTTTTTGAAAACTTTCTTCATGGCAAAAGACATCACCAATAGAGTAAAGAGAAAATGCACAAAGTGGGAAAAAATTTTATCCATCTATCCCTCAGATAAAGGACTTTTACCTAGAACACATAAAGAATTAAAAATAATCAAGCCTCCAAAATTCAAAGACTCAGTCCAAAAATGGGCATCTGAGATGAATACACACTTTTCAGATGAATAAATGCAAATAACAAATAAATATATGAAAAATGTTCAACATCACGCATCATTTAAGAAATGCAAATAAAAACAACAAGATTACATTTCAGGCCAGGCAACTAGCTTAGTAGAATAAGCGCTTGCCTGGCAAGCGCAAGAGCCTGAGTTCAATCCCTGGTTCCACCAAAAAAATAAATAAATAAAAATAAATAAATAAATAAATAAATAAATAAATAAATAAATAAATAGAATCTTTACCTTAAAAAAAAGATTCCATCTCACACAAGAAAGTTGGGCTATCATCAAGAAATCAACCAATAACAAATGCTGGAAGGGCTGTTGAGAAAAAGGAACACTTCTTCATTGCTGGTGGGAGTGTAGACTGGTACAACTACTATGGAAATCAGTGTGGAGATTCTTCAAAAAGCTAGGATGAAAGAACTGAAAAGACTATATCGTAGCAGTATATGTGCACTGATGTTTACAGCAGTACAGTTTATCATAAATAAATCTTGAAAGCAACCCAAGGCCCATTAACTGAGGAATGGATAAAAGAGATGTGGCATTTTTACACAATGGAGTGTCACTCAGCTAGAAAAAAGGATAATCTTAAGGTTTTTATAGTTAAATGAATGCAATTACAGACTGTACTGGTAAGTGAAATAAATCAGACCCATATATGCAAATATCATAATGTCTCACTTGTGTGAGAACCTGAAACAGTAAGTAAAACATGGAAGGTACAATAGATATTGTGAAAGGGAAAAAATCTGTTCAATGGGAAGGAACAACTAGGATGAGGAAAAGGAGAGATGGAAGGGAAAAAGATATATTTATGTATATATACAAGATAGCTTGGATAACTGTATTGCTGATTTCTGCTGCTCTGTTGAAAGGAGTCGTTAATGCTTAAATGTTTTTTCTTTTCCTTTTTAGTTTCTTCTAACCTCTCTCTCTCTCTCTCTCTCTCTCTCTCTCTCTCTCTCTCTCTCTCTCTCTCTCTCTTGGCGGAACCAGGGATTGAACTCAGGCTCTTGCGCTTGCCAGGGAAGTGCTTAATCCACTAAGCCATCTCCCCAGCCCCCTTATAACTTTTTTTCTCTTTACCAATTTTTCATGCTTATATCTGGTAGTCTAAACTAATTTGAAGACAACATTATGCAATATAACAACTATTTTTGAATTCCTATTACTTTGTTTAGTGAAATTCTGTATCTTTCTTTTTCTTTCTTTCTTTCTTTCTTTCTTTCTTTCTTTTTTTTTTTTTTTTTTGTTTGTTTGTGCAGGGTCTCTCTACGTAGCTCAAATTTCTGTTTTCAGCATCCCCAGCTCTAGAGACTTGGTTGGATTCGGTTGCCAGCTCTGTGCACCCTGGGGCGGGCGGGCTTGCGTGTGGTGTCCGGGATGGAACCCTGGTCCCTGCGCTTACCTAAGTAGGCGCTTAGTTTGTTAAGCTATCTCACTGGCCCTATGTATTGTTTCTAATGTTTTACTTTACTATTTAAAAAGAAAAGAAAAGAAAAGAAAAGAAAGAAAGAAAGAAAGAAAGAAAGAAAGAAAGAAAGAAAGAAAAAATAATCATTGAAAATATCACTATATGGTTGCTGGCTTCTGAGCTCCGCTCTGGACAGTGTGCGGGTGCCATGTCTGGCCACGAAGGTGGCAAGAAGCCCCTGAAGCAGCCCAAAAAACAGGCCAAGGAGACAGACGAGGAAGATAGAGCGTTCAAACAGAAGCAAAAGGAGGAGCAGAAGAATCTTGAGGAGCTAAAAACGAAGGCCGCGGGAAAGGGCCCCCTGGCCACAGATGGAATTAAGAAATCTGGCAAAAACAAAACAAAACAAAACAAAAATCTGTTCCTTGTGTGTATAGTGATGGTGACCCTGGATTTCATTCCTATTCAGATATCTGGATGGCCTGCCATAACAGCTCTTGACACCTATAACTACAATGAAGTGTGTTCTTGCACTCTGTAGTACATGTAAGAATAAAATTTTAATATAAAAAATTATACAGTGGCCTATTGTTTCTAAGTTTCATTCAACTAATCGTACCTCAGCTGAGAATTTAAGGTAAACCCAGCCTATAATCTTGCTATGGTCTACTCTTTGAATCTTCATTCTATTTTGAAGTCTGTGTCATCTGGCATTAAACCAGCTTATTTGAAAGCCTTAAAAAAAATAAAAGAAAATAACACTATAAACCCTTGATGTTAAATTAAAAGCAAAGTAATATCCACAATTCACCACTCCCTAATTCTTTTACTCCATTTTTCCCTATCTGTGCTCCTGTGGCTCTTTGCCTCTGTCTTGTTGAAATCCTTCCTAAGGGAAGGAAGGTGCAATTTTTTCCAAGCGCACATACAGTGACTACCAACCTATATTAGCCACTGTGGAAATATTTACATCACAAAATTGGATAAGTACTTCAAGTTAGGATTTAATTATTTCCTTGATGATCTAGACTTAAGAAAATGATAACAGCAGAGGTATGTCGTGTCTGTAGCACTTATGTTGGAAACAGTACAAAAAGTGTGTCTTAAACTATAATTTGATTCAGAGAAAACTACATGACTGGTGAGGGAGTGAAGTCAACACACATAGTCTTTATTTTACTTTCATCTTAGCTGTCAATGTAAACAAATCATCATTTTGGCTACAAATATGATTTCAGCCAAAACCCAGGGAAAGCATTCTGAGAAAATCAGTCAGCTCCTTGGGATGAAGTATAGAAAGCAGTAACATATTATCGTAGTTTGGAAATTGTGCACAATACATAATTTATGTCAGTATAGTTTATAATAAATGTTTCAGTGTGTACATGCATGTATATTCTCCTCTTGGGTAGCACACTGTTTAATATTCATTGGCATTTCACTCTTCCTTTTCTTATAGAAGGCTTCATTTCAGACTCTCCTTTGGGGTCAATCCAGTAGAAGACTATTGCAATCACATATGGCTTTAGAAAGTAAAACTTCCAAATGAGAATTTGGAGCTGGGTCATTCATCGGTATAAACCTTGGCACACAAGGTTACTAAGATGCTTTCTTGTAGTGACTGGAATGAAGTTAAAATGAAAGATCATGCCTTGGGTTATGTGGCAGCCAAGAACAGTATGGACTAATTGAAAAGACTGTGGATCTTCCAGATCTTAGTTCCATGTATTTCCTACAACTTTATAGGAGTTCAAAGGAGAGAGAGGGCCAAGGATATAGCTCAGTGGCATAGCACCTGCATGGCAAGTGCAAAGTCCTGAGTTTGATTCCTAGTACAAAAAAATAAATAAAATAAATAAACTACATACAAAAACAAACAAACAAACAAACAAACAAACAAAAAAGATGAGAGAATGCTCAGAGTCTAGCAGCCTCATTTCTTTTCAAGGTGGCACTAGACAAAAATCATGTCACAGAGTTTTAAATTTCCTATATCACTGCGCTAACAACCAAACCTCTTTCAACCACATGGTTCTACAGGAGTGATGAATAGATAGCAGAGGGCTCAAGGATGCATTTCATAGAATTCTCTGAACATCCTGGCTGATAGAACAACTGGTAGCATGAAGCAGAGCCCCGCACTGGCTCACTTGTCTTCCCTCTTTCGCTCCCTGGATCTTACTCCTGCTATAGACTCATATGAAAGCCTTTGTCTCAGGTTCTCCTTTAGGGAAACTTGACCTAAATCAGACATAGGTTTTAATTCAATTAAAGAGTAGAGATATGTTCACAAAAACATGAAAGGTCAGGGCAGGGAGCATGGGGGCATAGAGAAAGTGTCTATGTCAAAGGATGGGCTTGTATGAAAGTCTGCAAGTGGGGTGATGCTTACCCCACTCCCATTATGGAAAGAACTTTGAGACTGAAATAGAGAAACAGATGGGGAGAATGGCAGGGAAAAGCTGGAGAGCGCGCAGTGTATTCCCTTATCACTAGATTTCTCTTTGTCCCTAAAATCCTTGCTACCTTAGCCATGGATCTATGTCACTTTTCTCTCTTGTTCCTGTTTGCAGTGTCCTTAGAATTAGGGTTTGTGAGGGCTGGTGAGATGGCTCAGTGGTCTAAAGCACCTACTTAGAACAAGCTTAACAAAGCACAGGGACCG
>NW_004524658.1:11967815-11970724 GCF_000260255.1 Octodon degus | reverse complement strand
AAAAAAAAAAGAATTAGGGTTGTGATAAGAACAAATCAGAAGAGTAGAAGTCTCATATTTATTTTGGCTTTGCCATTTAATGAGATACTTTGGGCAAATTACAAAATCTTCTAAAGGAATATGTGGACAATAAGCAACAGTGGCATGTGTGAAAGTCCTCTGCATAAAATGCACAACTTTGTTGTCATCATTACCAACCATAAAGCATGAGAATCCCTGAACATAGTCGATACTTTACAGATAAATAAAGTAAGAGCTGGAAGCACTGTCAAGGGTAAGAAACACATCACAAAAAAACAGACTCAAGAAACACCTCCTTTGCTCACAGCAAAATCACAAAACTAATGACAGGGTTTGGAAATAGCTATTCATGATTAAGCATCTTCTCAGAGCCAAAGAAACCCCATGCCAGAGTTACATGGAGGGAAAAGTCTGTCTTCATATTGATAAAGCCAGAACAAGAATTCTCCTCCAGAGAATTAATTAGCTTCCTGCTGTTGATAGTAGAAATGGGATCTTTAGAAAAAGAAGACTCAGCAGTTATAAAGCAGTTCTCACCTACACAATAAGCATTGTGCAATGGTAGTTATGATGTCTAGCATGTAAAGTATGGTGGTGTCACTTCATTGTTAAAAGCCAGTTTTTCCAGCTCATATTTCAATAGCAGAAATTAATTTGACTGAAATGTAATGCCAATGGCACTCCTGAAAAAAGTGGATAGAGAGACCCTAGCTTCTTCCTCTCTTTTCCTTTCTTTGATTTCTGGCTCATGATATAGGCAGTTGTGCTCTTCAGGGGCTCCCAACAGGAAGCCCTGCTTCACCATGGACCCAAAACAGGGATAGATATATAGTTGCATTCTCTTAATGAATAGAATGATTTGTTCTAATGGTGTTTGTAAGTAGGATCACAAGTCTGCATCTTGTACAGCAATTAACCACTAAAAAGAATATATGCAGTGTATTATTTGTTGAAACTGTACTTTCGATTTGATTTGAAACTGTCTCATTGCTATATGTTTATCAATAAAACTTTGAAAAGAAAAGAAAACAAAACAATGGGGTCAGTTGATTATGGACCAGAACCTTCAAAACTGTAAGCCAAAAATAACCTTTTTCTTTTTATAAGTTTATTATTCAGGTATTTAATCATAATAGCACCAAGCTGACTAACATAGGGCATATAACCACAACAGATTTTGTGTGCTGGTTTTGTATCCTGCAACTCTATTAGTTCTACAGATTTAATAAATGCAGATAGCAAGTACAATTTTTCTTCTTCTCCTCCACTTTAGATAAATTTTATTTCATGTTTTTTCCTATCACTCTAGCTAGAACCTCCAGCACTGTGTTAAATAGAAGCAGTGAATGTGGATATCCTTTTCTTGTTCCTGATCTTAAGAAAAGACTTAAACTTCCAAGTGTGTTATCTGTGGGTCTTACATCTTTCTTGTGTTCTTAGTTTGAGCATTTTTATCATGGAGTGGTTAATTTTGTCAAATGACTTTTCTGTATCTGTTGAGATCATTATGTGACTTCTATCCTTTGTTCAGTAAATATAGTGCAGCACATTGATTTTCATATGTTAAACCATCCTTTCACCCCAGGGATAAATCCTGGTTGATCATAATGTATGACCTTTTTAATGTGCCCTTGGATTTGTTTTATAAATATTTTGTTGAGAACTTTTGCATCTCTATTCATCAAGATATAGGCCTGCAATTTTTTTCTTCTGTTGTCTCTGTGTTTTTTGTTTTTTTTTTGTCTCTGTGTTTTGAGACATACTCTTACCAAGTATCTCAGGCTGGCTTCCAATTTGTGAGTCTTCTGTCTTAGCTTCCCGAATTGTAGGATTATAGGCATAGGCCACCGTGACAGCTCTCACAGCAACCTTGGCTGGCTTTGGCATCAATGTGTTGATGCTGGCCTCATGAAATAAGTTGGGAAGTGTTCCTCTTTATTTCAACTTTTAGAAGAGTTTGAGAAGGTTTGGCATTCATCCTTCTTCAAATGTTTGGTACTTTACTAGGTAAGCTACCTTGTCCTGGTTGGGAGATTTTGGATTAAATGAACATACAAAGTAAATGTTTGCTCAGATTTTTTGTGTCCTCATGAGTTACACTTGGCTTCTTCACATCAGACCTTCAAGATTCACAAGGAAACCCTGGAGAAATGCGGTGGCCCTGTGTTTCCTCTACTTTTTCTCTACATTGTGTTGACATCTCTTTGTTTCTCTCATTTCCAAAATAAAGATAATCTTCACAAAAAACACCTTCTCTCACACAAACACAGCTTGGCACTTAGAAGGTGGCCAACAAATAAACATGGCACCCTACTGAATTAATTACACAGGAACCTTTGTTCCTCCACCAAGTTCCTGAGAGATTTCAGTAAAACAAGCAACAAAAACTAGGCATTCTCCTAAGGAGAGTCACATGGAGAGAAAACATTCTCTCAGGCTTTCACAGAGAGCAAATTGATCAAGCAATGACCATCACTCATCCACATGGCTGACACTGACCAAAGATCTACAAACTGCTGTACAGGGTTTCAGGATAAATCCTGAGGGGATTTGACTGACCTTGGCAGATACAAAAGTTACATTTATTGTTATATAGGTCTTGCTTTATCTTGGTCTTAACCATCCAGCAGAAAAGTAAAAAATGAAGTATAAAAAGTAAAGCCATATTGCAACTGGTTTGATATCACATTTCAGCTCCAAACTTTGCATCCTGAGAACACTTAAATGTTTCTGCAGGTTCATTTTATACAACTTGAAAGACCTTAAAACTTTCTGGTTGCCACAAGCATATCTTTCTTTTCTGCTCATCCAATAAACAGCTCTGCCCTACTGTGATAGATTTTCCAAACAAAAATACCTGGAGCAGCAGTTTAGCGAAATATGCCTTC
>NW_004524658.1:11965326-11966845 GCF_000260255.1 Octodon degus | reverse complement strand
AAGTGTATGCCAATACATTTCAAAGTAAGGCAATATTCAGAGACAGATGTTCGGATCAGATGGTTTAGAGAAATTTCTGGAATATTCACATTCAAAGATTCCTTATTAATGAATGTCTTTGACTTAAATCTAACCAAAAAACTGCAACATTATTCTTTGTACATTTTCATTATATAGTGTTAACAAGCTTAGTTGCAAACAAATAAAATACTTAAGCTATTTGTTTAAAAAAAAAAAAGTAAAGCCATATTAATATGCTGAGCTATAAAAGGCTCAAGTCAACAACTTCTGACATTGCCAGTCCTACGGATAACCCACTACAATTATGGACTACTGCACTATATTGGATTATTTTGTTGAATTCACACACCTACAATATTTAAATGGCAAGGGAATACCCTTCTCTGACAAAGCTAAACAAAAAAGGGAACATAAATGAAGGACCATTTTGCATCTGTATATACAAAATAGTTAGGATAGATATATAGCTACTTTCTCTTAATTCAGTGAAAAGAAAGATTTGTACTAATAGTGTTTGGACAGAATATCATGTCTGCATCTTGTAGTATGAATAACCACTATAAATATGCAATGTATTAATTATTGAAACTGTTCTACTAATCAGTTTTGAAACTGTCTCATTGCTATTTGTTTCTCTATAAAATTAATTTTTAAAAAAGGCTAGGCATTCTCTGTATAGAATACTTATTCAGCACTAAGTTGTGCTGGTGGGGTTGGGCACTCTGGGAAAGGTAATTACCACACCAAGTGCTGTGCTACCCACTGCGGTGGGTATTACTCAGGTGTGGTTATTAAAGTTTGCATTAAAATTAAATCTGAATGAAATTTAAGATTTAGTTTCTCAGTCACTTTGGCTATATTTCAAGCACTTCCTAGTCACATATGACTGGGACTACTGTGTAGATCACCAAGAATGGACCTCAATGCAGAATATTCTTCTAGGCAGAAACTAATCTAGACCATTAGAGATAAAACCCACAATTTTTCAGTCACTATTTAGAAAACAATTCAAATTTATTTTTAACCCTATTATCCAATACTTCTAAGAGTATTTTCAACATTCAGGTTCTGATTTCATAAATACCCAAGGTGCTAAAGTTAGTTTTATTTTATTTTTTGAAACAGAGTCTTACTTTGTCATTTAGGGCACCCTTGAACTCACTGCATAGCCCAGCCTGGCCATGAACTCACAGCAATCCTCTTACCTCAACCTCTTGAGTGCTGGGATTGTGGGAGTGTGCCACCACACTTGGTTGAAGTTAGTTTTAAAAAGTATTATATAAAGTACAAATGATTAAGTTTATAAAATACCGAATAAGATGACTACAGGACAAATCTCACTGTCATGGGGGTAGAAGATTTGATTACTTAATTACACTCTCACAACTAAGTGGCACTACAAGTACTCATCCACATCTTTATTGGTGACATCTAAAGATTGAAACCCCAATTGGAAAGATTCTCACCCTGACTAACTATATATACTGATACCTGTGAA
>NW_004524658.1:11961936-11964182 GCF_000260255.1 Octodon degus | reverse complement strand
TCTCTCAATGAATAGAATGATTTGTTCTAATGGTGTTTGTAAATAGGATCACAAGTCCGCATCTTGTACAGCAATTAACCACTAAGAAGAATATATGCATTGTATTATTTGTTGAAACTGTACTTCCGATTTGATTTGAAATGTCTCATTGCTGTTTATCAATAAAACTTTGAAAAAAAAGATTGAAACCCCATAAACTCACATAACAAGGATATTCCAAATTCTGTGAGTTCCTTGACAATCCAACACATCTAAATACATGTGCACTGAATGGCAAACTGAGTTTAAGAGCAATTCTGACTGTTGCATGCAGCCGTCTTATGGAATTAAACACAAGGAGGTGTCACAAGGGACAATTCTTTGACTGCTTTGGAAATTCTTTCTTGCTTCACTAGTTTGTAGGGCCAGAAAATTGTTGAATTTGGTAAAGCTAAAGCAAATTCAAGTCAAATGCTTGGTCTACCTGAAGCACTGAGGAAAAGCCTTTCTGCATGACAGCCCTGTTACGATAATGGAAAACCAAATATTTTAATGAGTATCATTGTCTTCATAGCATTGAGTTAGGACCCAAGGATACAAGAAACTATAACTGCATCTTCCCTCAGAAATTTGAAGTTTACTTGAGATAGAGCACAGGGACATAGTGTTTAATCCCACCTCTATCCTCCTGGAAAGCCTGTCTATTAGTGCCTATGACTGCTCTGTTCCCCTTGCTCTTGGGTCCAGTTGCTATTCAAGTTCATCAAGTCAGTTTCTGTGCTGACATTTGCATTCAGGCTCCCTTTTCTGTGTATAATGCCTCAGCCTAGCCCTCTTCCTAGTCCACTTGAGACAGACCAGAGTGCCCCAGTTTCTAGCTCCTCTGCTTCTTCATTCCTCTCCCTCTTGTTAATCTTGTGAAAATGTAGTCTACTCAAAAAATCTTCAATGGCTCCTTGTTTTTGCATAGAAAGCACATTCCTCAGCTTGGTTCTCAAGGCCTTACACAATGAAACTATAACCTATTTTTCCAAGCTTTTTTCTCACTGTTGTCTTGCTTGTGACATTCTGCACAAATTGGAGCATCTGCTGTTCCTTGGACATGTACACAATCTTTGTTTTCCCTACTTGAAGCACATACCTGTGCATGTGTCCTCTTCTTTCCTGCCTCATCCTTGGCCTTCTTGGGCAAGCTGAAAAACAAATTAATCCTATATTGCTATATAATATTTAATTATATGACTATGTCAGAATTTATCTTCTTTTTGGGTGGTACCTAGTTAAGCAACATCACAAATAAAGCCATGATGAACATATTATATATGTCTTAGTGCAAATACTTTAACTTTATTTTCATTTATTCTTAGAGAATTGATAAGTAGTTGACAAGTGTTTGCTCTGATGTAGATACTGCCAAACAATTCTCCAAAGTGTTTACACCAGTTGATACTCTGACAATCAGTGGATAAGTGCTCCAGTAGCTCCATATCTCAACAATTATTGGAAAACACCTTTTAAAAATCTTTACAGTGGAGCCAGATGTGGTAGAACGTACCTGTAATCTCAACAAAGAGGGGGAGGGAGGCTATGGCAAGATGATCACAGTGAGCTTCAGGCTAACCTGGGTTACACAGGGAGTTCAAGGCCAGTCTGAACTGCACTGTGAGACCTTGTCTCAAAAATAAATCTTTAAAGCAATTCTGTTATATATAATAGTAACTCATTGTGATTTTAATTTAAATTTCCCTGATGACTAATGATGTGAGACACTTGCTTTTGGACATACTCTCTTTTTTGGAGTACCTATTCAATTCTTTCTTTTCCTTAGTGATTTGTAGGAATACTTTAGACATTCTGGATATAAATCTTGTCAGGTATAAATGTTACAAAGAACCTATTATTAGTCTGTAGCTTGCCTCTTCATACTCATGTCATCTTTTGACAAATACACATTCCTAATTTTGATGAAGTCCAAATTTGTGGGTACTTTATATGACTAACTTGACTAGAAAACTTTCAAGACAGAGTCTGTGTAATCTTTGTCTTTATTATACCTATTAAAGTTTTAAGTACAATCTTGAGTAAAGTAAGACTTTTCGTATTTGTTGAACTGGATTGCTAGTAGTATGGTATAGATAGTAAATTATTAGAAGACTCAAGTAAGGTAACAGCCAACTGAACTATTTGATAAGATTAAAGAATAACTTGAACCATGAGGGAGGATGCTCTATGTTATTTTATTTATTATTAATATTATTTTTTTTATT
>NW_004524658.1:11960961-11961783 GCF_000260255.1 Octodon degus | reverse complement strand
TTATTATTATTATTATTATTATTATTATCATTATTTTTGTAGAACCAGGGATTGAACTCAGGCCCTTGCGCTTGCCAGGGAACTGCTTATTCTACTGAGCCATCTCCCCAGCACTTCTGTGTTATTATAATCACAAACAAATCAGAGAGTTACATGGACACCCCCTCCCATGCTATTTATCACGTTCCTGCCAGGTCCCAATAGTTTACAGAAATGCTATCACTTGAACTCAGTAGCAATGTTGGAAGTAGAGACTGTTATTTCTTTCATTTTGGAGATTAAGAAACTGAGGTTTAGAGAAGTTAAATAACTGACCTGTCAGTGTTCTTGGAAAGAACTACTGAATCACTGTCTGCTTAAGCCTTATAAACTACTCACTTGTATGCATTCTCTGTTCTGCTTCTGTCAATTAAGTTGTAATTCTTAATAAGTCATTGTTTTTGTTCCCTAGGCTGTTTATACACATCATGCTTATTATAATTAGTTAATCTAATTAAAGAGATGAAAATGCATGTTAACTCTTAGAAACCAAATTGGATGCTTTCGAAAAAACTCAGGAAACGCACATTATTGAAAAGTAAGTGGTATGTGAATTAGATGACTATAGAAGATTGGGGAAACGATCTGAGGAATCTAGACGTATTCTGAATACTCCCTGAGTATTTGGTCTTGCTAAAGGTGGAAGTTGTGGACCATTCAAGATGGGTGTGGCTTATGAAAAGCAAGACCAAACCGAATCTAACCACAACAAAAAGCAAAACAGAACTCTATTTAGTACATTTACACTGGAAGGAAAGGCCTTGGCTAAACACAAGATTGACA
>NW_004524658.1:11954168-11960861 GCF_000260255.1 Octodon degus | reverse complement strand
TATATTGAGTTAATCCTTTTCTTGAATATTTTCACTTAACTGCTTGATTAGCTGATACAATAAAGGCTCAACTCCATTATAGTTGAAGGCTACATTTACTCACATTAGTGGTAAAATAAATGAGACTGTTTAGCAAGTGAATAGCACATAGTAAGAGCCCAGTAAACATCAGTTTATATCATTATTATCATTATTATTATTATTAACTGCATATGGTGTAAACTAGGACTTGTAACAGCTGGGACTAAACTTTGACAACTGATTTCAAGTGACAATTAACTGTCCCCAATTAATTTAAACTGGATACATATCTCAAAATTCCTGCCAAATATCACGTTAATTGGGTACTGGCTATTTTCATACTAAGCATCATAATCTAGGAAAGCTTTGACTAAAACAGAAGGAAAAACTTTTAAAGAAATCTCATAAAATCTAGTGTGGACTGGGTTATATCAGAGTCTGGCAAATTGTTAGTAGGAGGACAGGGAGGTGCACCTCCTGAAATAAGAGATGTGGCTCAGAAGCTGCAGCCCAGGCATGTTTTTGTAAGAATGCTGTTAAGTGCTGAGGACAATTTGTCTCATTACTGCCTCTCCCTACTGTTCATTTTTAATTATTGATGTCATTTTCCTTCTCTCTCTGCCCAAACAAACATAACATTTAAACATTAAGAGACCAGAGAGTCAGAGACTGAATAAAAGAAAATGAATGATTTAGAGTCTATCTTCAAGTTTGGGTTATCTTCTGAGCTACAACTTGTTCCCCCACTTTCCTCAAGAGCAGGGAGTTTGGCACTTTATCATGTATCGGTGTGTCCTTGGGTGAATGCTCCAGCTCTTTTCTTTCCTTCATCTTCCTCAAACATCTCCATATATTTTCTTATCAAAACAAATGAAGCTTGCCCTTCAATGCAAAACAATGTTATCATCACCTGACATCCCTGGGACACGTATGGGATAGTCCAGCATTGGGATATGTGTTCGGGATTGAGGAAAAATTGTTTTGAAAAATTATATACACATAAAATTGATGGACCCTTAACATCCTGTGTTATTTTTTAAAGGAAAGCTATCTTAACAAATGCTAACCAGAAGATTAGATTGCTAGATCAAACACTTAGATTAAATTTTGTAGACATTCACAGGAAGACTTTTAAACAGATACATGAGGCAGAATCCTAGACTAGGCTCTGTGTATAAACCTGTGTTCTCACACTATTAGGCACTCACACATGTTACCTTAAGGATTCCCTGCAAAAATTAAAGAACACAGAGAAGTTAAAGAACCAATCAGCCAATGAAGCCAACCATCCTGATTACTTTGTAGTAGTCTGTACTACACTTTCTTCTTTGAGTACTTTTTTCACTTCCCACCGCTAACACTTTCCACCAACCTTAGATGTGTGTCTCTGACATTCTTACCTAGCCTGACTCCAAGCTTGCTCGCTTTCAATTTGTTTGGTACCCAGGGATTGAACTCAGGACCTTACATTTGCCAGGCAGGCACTTATACCACTGAGCTATCTCCCTGGCCCAGACTCCAAACCTTCTGAAGACATGACACTGTTTCATATTTAGCTCCTGGCCTCATTCATACCTAGCATGAAAACCAAGTGACTGATGGGTGTTAAGAATACATGTCACATGCTGGCCCCACCCCCAGACATACTAAGTCAGCCACCAAGACCAGGTGTGGTGGTACATGCCTGTAATCCAGCACTGGGGAGGCTGAAAACAGAAGGATCACTATGAGTCCAAATTGCAGAGTGAGACCCTGTACCAAATACTTAAAACAATAAAATAAACATATTTTTAAAAGAGTGGAACATGTCAGATGAACAGAGATGATTATCAAACCCTGAACTTATCACACATCTTTTTTTTTTTTTTGGTGGAATCAGGGATTGAACTCAGACCCTTGCACTTTCCAGGCAAGCACTTATCCTACTGAGCCATCTCCCCCGGCCCTAAACCCTGAACTTAAACACTATAAAACACTTCTTGGCTCAGGTTGCTAGCTGTAACACCTTCTGAGTTGTGCATTTATTTATTTATTTATTTATTTATTTATTTATTTGGACAGAGTTTGTCTTTGTAACTCATAGTGGCATTAAACTCATTATGTAACCTAGGTTGGCTGGGATTACAGGTGTTTACCACCATGCCTGGCTGTCTGAGGTTTTGAGAAGAAATTTTAGAAGCTTTTCTCCTCCCTAGAAGTTGTATTTATGCAGGAACTACAGATCACATAAATGTAAAGTAAGTTATTCTATCAATTTCTTCCTCTGCCAGAGTAAGGCCAACTGCCTATTTTGATTTTCAGAATTCCATTAATTTCAACAAACTTAATTATCACTCGAACCAGTGTAACAGAAAATGCCACCACCCCGTCCCCCAGCCAGTAGACTTCAGTTTGTTAGTTGCCTGAGGAATAGTTCCAGTTGCTTCTGATCTCTTAGAAATGGCTGCTCACCGTAGTGCACGTTGTAGAAACCAGTAATGCTTGACAAAGCATTCCATGTCTGTACTTCCTGCCTGCTCATCTCACATAGCCCTGGCCCACCAGAGATCTCAAGGCCTGATACTCTGGGAATGATCTCAATCAGTGCCCATAGATGTAAATCAATCTGCTTCCAAACCCTGGGTGTTGTTTTAGTGTTTCTGCTTGCCCTTGCACCTGAAGCTAACGTGCTAACTGAAAAACTCATGAAGTTTAATTCTAGAGGTGGTTTTCTTAAAAATTATCTTTATATTTCCTTGATTGGCTACTCCCTCTGAATGTAAGACACATTTGTGTCTCTTGCCATCCCCATTGTAAGGGGAAACATTAAATGGCCAAGTGGCTTGGGGCCTCCTAAAAATGGCTGCGCTTCCCAGGCTCCTGGAAGTCCTCACTATGTTGTCAGGACGAGGTAGGGAAGTTATTCAAGGGCCTTGGCCCACTTACATGGGTGCCGCTCATCTCATGTGCCCAGCATTACTGCAGATGTGAAATAGACTCCTGCCCTAAAGTTGTGTACAAGTCAGACAAAATATCTGAAGGGCAAAGCAATAGACACTCCCAGGACTGCATGCTATAATTGTCTAGGAGAATGGAAAATAGAAAAAGATTACCAGAAAAAGCAGGGCATGGTGGCACACGCCTTAATTCTAGCATTTGGGAGGCTAAGGCTGGAGGATTACTAGTTTGAGGGCAGCCTGAGGGCACATGACAGGTCCCATGTCGGTCTGGACTAAACAGTAAGACTCTACGGAGAGAGGGAGAAAGAGGGAGAGAAAAAAGAAGAGATGGAGAGAGGGAGAGAATGACTGAGATTGTCAGACAGCAATAAGAACCCTCTCGAGTTTATTCTAAATGAGACCTGTCAGCATGAGGACATTTTCTCCAGTCATGTTCAGCAATGAGTACAGCCACACCATAAGCAGAGGGTTGGAACTCTGCCTGGACTGGGATGCTGCTAAGCGAGTCTTATATGGAAGAGTTGAGAACATACTCGTGGGGACTGACTGTGGAGCTCTCTCACCTGGGTACAGACGGAAGCTGTGAGTGATGTAGGGCAATGAAGAGATACGAGGGGCTGAAGATCCTGATAGGGATGAAGGATTACTGGAGTCAGAGTAGAACAGAAACCATGTGAATACTGTGGACACAAATGTTGTTGAAAATCACAAGAGGTACAATTATCTATTTAAGAACCATAAAACCTGGGTTTATTCACTTTAGACAAGAAATTAAAGGAAAAGAGTCTTGTATGACAGGGGATGAAGAGGTGACTACAATAGCTGAATAAGCCTGGCCAGTGCTCAGACAGCCAGTACACAGTGCAGTTCACATCACGCTGCGGGTCAGAGTAAAACACCCATCACTTTCCACATTAATATTTTGGCTTTTTTCTCCCATATATAAAGGGAGATTAAGTAAAACTAGGTATAGTAACTGTATCTGCTAGATTGTATTTCTATCTGAAATTAGTGTAAAAGTAGAGCACATTAACAGCTCCTATAGCACTAGCTTTCTACTCATTTATAAATTTGTCAGTTAATATGTATATTTAGGCAAATATTAGAATTTCAGTGGGCAATGTCTTCTTAATTTTGAAGTGCCTTTTTTTTTTGGTACTAGGAATTGAAATCAGGACCTTGTGTTTGCCAAGCAGGTGCTGTGTTGCTGAGCGATAGCACTGGCCCTGTCTTCTCAATTATGAACTTCAAGATAATACTAGATAGTTTTTTTCAAAATATGAACATTAGTAATATCTAAAAGGATGTATATAGTGAAAAACAATTTCTAGCTTAAGAGACATGGAGTAAGTATAAATTGATCAAGCCTCACAGGAGTTACTTATACACAAACAAAATCAGAATGAGCAAAACTTTTATGAAAAAACAAAAAGAAACCTTTTAGCAGAGCCAAATTCAGCCCTGGTTTTAGTACTTCATGGAAACAAGTGTGTGTGGGGGTGTCATACTGTTCCAGAATGATTTGAAAATAGTATATAATCCATCGATGTTAAATATGTTCATGTTGCTCTGCAACCCTAAAAGGCACAATTCTCATAGTTAGGAGAAATTTCTTTGAAAATGACAGGATTTAGACTGAGCATAAGGTACAGATAGAGCTGATTAGATGAAAGAGATAAGAGTATTCCAAATTGGAGCATTATAAGTAAGGGCATGAAACTTACACTAATTATAAGGTACTTAGGAAATAGTAAGGAAACCAGCCTTACTAGGATATAAAAGTTAGTGAGTGACAGGGCATAAATTTTGAAAAGTTTTCCTAGATTATGAGTCAGGTACAGGGAATTCAAGAACTGTGTCAGCCAAATATTTCAAAAGAAAATGCAGGATTTAACCCTTTGTTTATGGGGCTGGGGAGATGGCTCAGTGGAATAAGCGATTCCCTGGGAAGCACAAGGGCCTGAGTTCAATCCCCAGTGCCACAAAAAAAAAAAAAAAAAAAAAAAAAGGGGCCGGGATGATGGCTCAGTGGAATAAGAGCTTCCTTGGCAAGCATAAGGGCAAGAAAAAAAAAAGATATTAACCCTTTTGTTTGCCGATGATAAATAAGGTCAATTTAATGGACAACATTACCCCTGTGTGGAAACCTTGCTGCAATTTATCAGGAAATTTATTTATTTATTTATTTAGGACAGGGTCTACAGGATCTCACTACACAGATTGGACTCATAGCGATCTTTCCTGTGTTCAGTCTTCCAAGTGCTGGGATTACAGGCATGCACCACCACACCCAGTCTCAATCGCTGTTTTAGTGCGCATGGGGGTGGGAGTGGGGGTCGAAGGGCCAGCATGGCATGCTGGTAACTTTTGCCCTTGTTTTTAAAAATCTTTCATTGGCCCTATAGGGTGAATTTTTGTGTCTGCATTGTTGTCTGTTAAAACAGTTTGGTACTGCTATAGGTAACTGGATCTGAGATTTAACGTCCACTTCAAAGCTCCTACGATTACAATCAAAAATGTCCAACTGAGTAGGTTTACCCAGTGACATAATGTAGTCATTGCCCTTGCCAGCTGAAAACAGCCAAACCCGCACAGTGACAGAGCTGGCTAGGGCACGGCGAGGTGACGAGCCACTGGCCCTGACCTACTAACTGCAGAGACCTGTTAACCGCAGCTGCAGAGTAGCAGCTCCTGAGCCCCAGAGGAGATGAAGCTGAAGCCGCACTCAGGTCCCTTCTCCTGGCGTGAAGACACGCCAACCCCGGCTGCTGACACCAACTTTCCGGCACAAGAACAAGAAGAACGTAGCATCTGATAGCAATCTCCTAGCACGAGATAAATTGGTTTGTGATGCTGGGGATAGCATTAGATAAAGTGGGATCTCCACTATCAAGGAAGGTATAAAGAGAGAGCCCCAACCGACCTTACCTCACAGCCCTGCTGTTCTTGCAGGATGGATCTTCTCTTTTTTCCTTCAAAGCACCCTTTTCTCCATAAGCACTTTTTTGGCCCTTCCTTTCTTATTTCTGTCCTAAAATGAACAATAATCTTTCACATTTACCAACTATTTTGATGGATTCATTGAATGGAACAGTAAGAACCTGGAAGATGCTGCTGGTCCCTACCTCACAGAAAACAAAAATGCATAGACTTTGTTGACCACATGTGATGAGGCCTTCACAGGCCGTGGTTTTCAACATTCAAAGTTTATGCCAGTTTCAGTGCAAGCCAAGAACCACAGTAAATGATGGAGTTGTAGAAGTGAAAGGTAAAGTTCCTCCGTTAGCACGTAAGCTGAAGTGAAAGATAAGAAATAGTATAAGTACTACGATGGAGGAGAGAAAAAAATTTCCTTGCTGGGAAGGTGATGAGAAATTAGGATAGATCTGTGAGAGGCACTGGCATCTGAGCTAAGTTTCCAAATTCCAGCAGCAGTCATTTAAGCAGCTACAACACAGCAAGGAATTTTCTTGGAAGTAGAAGCAGCACACGCAAAATTCAAACAAGACAAGACCCACATATGAGAGCAGGAGAATTCTCCAGTAATTCATCCTCCTGGAACATTAGGTGTACACAGGGGGAGAACTGAGAGATACTGATATCATTTAAGCCAAAGTGGGACACTCTTAAATGCCAAATAGATCCTTTCTTTCTTTCTTTCTTTCTTTCTTTCTTTCTTTCTTTCTTTCTTTCTTTCTTTCTCTCTCTCTCTCTCTCTCTCTCTCTCTCTCTC
>NW_004524658.1:11912828-11954068 GCF_000260255.1 Octodon degus | reverse complement strand
CTCTCTCTCTCTCTCTCTCTCTCTCTCTTTCTTTCTTTCTTTCTTTCTTTCTTTCTTTCTTTCTTTCTTTCTTTCTTTCTTCTTTCCTTCTTTCTTGGTGGTGCCAGGAATTGAAGTGAGGACCTTGCACTTGCCAGGCAAGCACTTATTCCATTGAGCTATCTCCCCGGCATCTCGTCCTCCTCCTCCTCGTCCTTCTCCTCCTCATCCTTCTCCTCCTAGTTCTTCTCCTCCTCCTCCTTCTTCTTCTTTTTGCAGTCTAAGTTTTATCCTTATTGAAGTCCAGAAAACTGGGGAAAGGAAATTAGTTGTGATTTTGCAGATGTTCAGTTGAGAAATGATAGAGCTCCAAATCTCTGGAGAGGTAGGGAAGTTAAAAAAAAAATACCTGGACTGAAAACTAAATAATGTTTCCTTTCCTCTGAAAGAACCAAAGATCTTACTGAGGAATAAAGCCAATGGGTTCCTTAGGGAGGGAACTCCCTGTGTGTGAAGTTCAAGGGGAAGTTGAGCTGTAGATCTTCTTTTTAATCCAGGGTAGATGAACAATGAGGCTTGCAATCTCTGGAAGAAAGTTTGGACAGATTGTCTTTTGAAAACTAATCTAAATTCATTTAGATTAATAATTCTTTTTATGATCATTAAAAATAAATTTCCAGTGACCAAGTACACTTGTATATGAAGTGTGATGTTCAATCTGGCAGGTCTTTGAGCAGAGCTACTCTACCTTGCAAGGCTTCCTGAGCCAATAAGCATGAGGCAGAGTATAGCTCAGCTGTTTGGCAGCTCAGTAGGATGAGGGAATAAGAATGGGTAGGGCTTTCCACTATGTTTTATTTTGGTTATAAGGACCAAACCTAGGGCCTTTGCATGGACCTACATCCAGTTCTTTCTTTCTTTCTTTCTTTCTTTCTTTCTTTCTTTCTTTCTTTCTTTCTTTCTTTCTTTCTTTCTTCTTTCTTTCTTCTTTCTTTCTTTCTTCCTTATTTCTTTCTTTCTTTCTTCTTTCTTTCTTTCTTCTTTCTTTCTTTCTTTCTTTCTTTCTTTCTTTCTTTCTTTCTTTCTTCTTTCTTTCTTCTGAGTTGGGCTCTAAGTCACTAAGTTGCTTAGAATGGACTTAAACTTGTGAGTCTCCCATCTCAGGCTCCCAGAGTGCTAAGTTGTAGGTATGCACCTCAACACCTGGCTCCATTATATTTTTAATATAAAATTACCTTTGCCCTCAAATTGGAGATATTGTTATTTTCTTTATAGTATGATTTTTAAAAACTAGAATTCACTCACATGTGCTCACATTCCAAATGACAGAAACCATTCATTTCAACTACAAGAGAAATCCAGGCTCTGTTTGAGGAAAAGATTACAGGATTATAGCTGTTAAACCTTCTCCGACAGGAAATGAGTAGCAGTTTAGCTGTGACTGTGTGGTTCCACCGCATGACTGGGTCAGCTTACCACAGCCTCAGCCCTCGGGCTGGGCGGACCCAGACAGGGAACTAGAAATCCTAAGAGAGAAAGGCAAGAAGAACAGTTTCATTGTAAAAGAAAGGGCACAATAGAAAACTCTAAAAATTTCATCATTGTAGTTTGAAGAGATGACATGAGATGCACAGCTGTGAGAAAAGCTGCTTCGGGTCATACTTCTGTGACAGTTGTCAGCCGAGTCAGCTCTTTGTTGTCTGCTGTTCTTTACCACCTCAGGCAGGAATTGGCAGAGACTGACTGGAGAGTGACCTCTGTCCCCAAACCAGACAGATGACTGAAACAAACCTGAAAAGCCAAATCACTGCTCTTGGACTGAAACACCCATTTTGTTCACTCAGTGCTTCCTATTGGAACCTCTTTCTTAAGAAGCACAGATGTGGCCCTCAAAGACTCTTTCTTGTACAAGTTTGTTTTTCAAAAAAAAATTATTTGCACCAAATGTTCCAGTGTTTAGTCACTTAGCTGCAAGTTGGAAGATGACTACACTAATATATAGGCAAGGAAAGAACACACTGAGCTGCCTTTCTTGAGGAAGTAAAGCTGCTCTAACATATGTGTTAATAATACCTTGCCTGATCTTTGGGAGGAATCATTTGGAAGCTTTAGTATTGTTATCACTATTTTTCATATGTGGAAAAACAAATTAAGAAAGCCTGGCATGAAATTTTAGAACACTTCAGAGACTTTTAAAGGTTATCTATCATCCCTTCAGTTTCTCCATGAAGAATTGACTTATAGTGCAAAGTTACTGTCTTTGCCTCATCTTACTATACAAGCTGAGTATTGCAGTATCTTAGCATTTGTTAGCTACTGGCAGAATATAAAGGCCATGTAAAATCCACTGATCAGCTAGGATTCTTTCAGTTGAATTGTCAGAAACTTATTTGAAGTTTCTAAAGAAAAATGAGAAATTATTCTTTCATATAAATGATAAGCCAAGGAGTATATCTAGACATGGCTAAATCAAAATGCTTAAACAATGATAGGTGTAACCTTTCCCTCCAAGCCACAGATTTGCTTCCCTTTATATTAGCTTTATGTTCAGAGACAGTGGTTAAATGATTATTAGCAGCTCTAGGATTGGCTTGGCCAATCCTATAGAAAGAGATTCTATTTCTATGAATAGCTAAATTCTATTTCTATGAATAGCTAAAAGGCTCTCCTTGGCTGACTTATATGACCATTCTTGAAGCAACTACAGCGGTCAAGTGTGTTTAAGAATTAATCTTCCCTCTCTGGAGCTAAAGGGTGGGCCCGTTACCTCTCAAACTAAAAGGACAGTTTGAAAAAATGCATGGCTCCTTCAAAAGAAAGTGGCTACTGATGCCAAATGGCAGTGGATTCTTGTAGCTGGCACTCTTAGCTTTCTATCCAAAAATCTACTTTCCCTTTCTGCCTTTCTAGGAGAATCTTGACTATGTTTAACAATATACTCTCCTCCATATGGATTTGAACTTCAGGAAAGAGGTAAGGGAAGGGCACAGCAGCCAAGTACAATGTGTCAAAGCCTAAGGAGGATGGGGAGGAGGACATCCTGTTCACAGGGAACACTGACAGTATGTCACAGTCTAAGTGTCATGAAAAGAGACCTGTGATAGCTTGGGAGAGGGGAGTGGTGACAGCCTGGAGAGAATAACCAGAAAGCATAATTGGCCTGAGAAGTGATATATAGTACTACGAGTAGTAGGAACCAGGTTGCTCATTGTTGGTGAAATTTATACATTGTAAAAGTGAAAACTAGTGATTCCCATGATGTTTAATTGGAATTAGAGATATTACAGATTCATGGTTTTCCACTTACATACACATAGAAATAAATATAGATGTAAATATATTTGGCCCTCCATATCCTTGATTTCTACATTCACAGATTCAACCAACTGTGAATCAAAAATATTAAAAACATTTTTGTTTGCATTTAGTAATAACATAATACTATTAAAATGGTACACCTGATATTTACACAGAATTTACAGTGTGTCAGGCATTACAAGCAGTCTAAAGATGATTTAAAGAATGTTGGAGAATATGTACAGGTCAATATTTACATCTCTGACTCAATTTTGTATAAGAGACTTGAGTGTCTGCAAATTTTTATTTCTTTGATGGGTTCTAAAACCAACTCTCTGTAGATACCGTGTGTGTGTGTGTGTAGGCATGCATACATTACCTAGCTTAGTTCAGGGAGAATACCTGGGAACTCCAAATCCTCTGTAGCAATGAGATATGGTAAAACCTGGATATGATCTCCATATCATTTTCAACTGAAAGGCTCAGGTGTGTCTTCATGAAGTGTCTACCTACACCTGCATCTTTAAGATTTCTACACACTTTCTCTTCCAGTAGATTTAGTGTTTCTGTTTTGATATACACATCTCTGATCCATTTTGATTTTATTTTAGTGCATGGTGTTAGACATGGGTCTGGCTTTAGTCTTCAGTGTGTAAAGAGCTAGTTTTCCAGTGCCATTTATTAAAGAGGCTGTCTTTCTTCCAATGAACAAGTTTGTCTCCTTCGTCAAAACAAGGTGGCTGTGGCTGAGTGTGTTTGTAGTTGTGTCTGCACCTTCTCATCTGTTCCACTGTCCAGTGTGTCTTATCATTGGCTGATTTGGCCTTGAGCAAGGAAAGTACAAGATGAGCCTGGAACATCTTATAGCACCCAAAGAAAGTGTTCTTGGATGAGAACATTTTAAAGGGACACAGAACCAACTTTAAGGGGCTCCAAATGGCCAATTCAGGACAATGTAACAAAATAATCTTAGTAATGAATTACAAGTCACTGAGTAAGAATTTGAGTACATATTAATACATATAATCAAATGGGAAAGAAGAAAAAGTTCTCTTTTACAGTAGAATTTCAACAAATAAATGTAGAAAGAATGGTGAAAATAGAAAACCACCACTTGGCAAACGTTGCAGTAATAATGGTTTCAGGCAAAAAAAATAGTGGATTCTAAAATTTGACAATAAAAGTGTAATAAATGTTTTCCTATATAGTCTCAAGCTAGTTATTTAGTAACTTTACAGTGGGAAAATTGGGAGACACCATGTAAATTAAGGAATTAAAGTTAAAATTATCAGTAAGTGGAGCAAATCAGCACCACAAACTTCTGGGATGAAGAACTAAGAAATATAAAGCATCATTTCCATACTTTGACCCAAAATACACAGACTCAATCCAATTATGAAAAATCATCACACAAATACCTGTTAAGAGCCACTTTCAAAATAATTGATCAAGACTCTGAAAATGTCAATATTGGGAAAGTCGAAGACACTTCTAAATTAAAGGAAATTCTAGGCAGGATTTTTTATATAATAAAAAAAATTGTTAGGCCAACAGATAAAATGAGTAAAATCTGTAACTTGATTTGCAGCATATTATGTAAAATCTACTAAAATTAACTCTATCGGCTTCTTTTCCTTCTATAATAGGGTGACAAGAAAATTTTGAATTACACAGAGATGAACTAGATCTTTAATGTCATTCTGGGACTCTAGGCGACTCTCTGAAAAGCCTCCTCACTCACCTGGCTCCAAGGCCTCAGGAACACTTAGGGGGCCTTTACGGTGCAGGAGTCTCAGGCAAGATCAACATGTGGAATTTCTCAGAGGAATGAGTCTTGCTTAGTGGCCCTTGGAACAACACGTCTTCTTCGTAATGGTATTTTTTTTTTTTTTGTTCACTTTGGACAGTAATGGAGAACATTTTAGAGACTTCAATAATAATGAATAGCAGGCTGTGGGATGTGTGCTACAGGTCTACCACCATGAACCAGGAGGAGGAAGAAGGGGAGGGGGAGGAAGAAGTATCAGTGAGACTGATACAGACACCACTTCTAAGAATCCTCAGTTACAGAGGATTCCTGCTCAAGTCTGGCCTGTCTGTCCCAGCTAGTGGAGTAAAGAACCTGGGTCACTGTTAACAAGTGAGTATAGCAGGCCCCCAGGCTGTGAGTTCCACAGAGAAGGTAGCTCAGTTCAGACTCTTTCTCACCAACAAGGAAAGCACTGCAGCTGTACCTCAAATAACGTGCCAGCGCTCACTGGGTTAACCATGTTCATTCGTGTGCTTTGGAGAACACATGTTCAGTGATATATCTAAAAGCCAAGTTGTTGTGATCTTTGGGAGAGGCTAAAAGCTTTTAAGATTTTATCACTTTGGCAGGTGAACACATCTGCTGCAGTCAACAATTTTTTAGGAGAGTCTCACTGTACAGAGCTTTAGAAGCTCACTCTAATTTATTGGAGTTCTAAAGTCAGTTTGCTGCATAAAGGTTCTGGTGACATCTGTTATGCTATGAGATTCTTAAGTGAAGATGTGGCTATGAAAGGAAAAATACTGCTCTAGCTGTTTAGCTTTCAATACTTCTGCAAAATACCATAAGGATGTATCTGTAAATGTAGACATACTTTAGGAAAAGGAAAATGCTCCTTTAACTCAGTAAAACTGATGATGTTATGATTTTCTTGACTCTGACATGCAGTACTATAATTTATAACAACATATAACTACAGTACTGTTCTATAGAATACAATCTGAAAAAATTACAGTGTTATCTAAACAGGTATACTGTACAAAAGAAAGACATTGAGTCTACATGTAAACAAGATGTACAGAACTATACCTAAAAAGATGGGTCACAAAAATATTTTTTTCTTTGTACAGTTGTGTTTTGTTTTACATTATAGTACTGCATGCAGGAGCCATGCGAATAAAAGCAAAATCATCAATCTGGAGTTTCCCTTGACCATTTCTTTGTTCTGAATATTATAATGTACATACTGTATACAATCTCACTTAGTGACTTAACAACTTAGTCGTAAGGAACAGACATCCTTAAATAAGGAATGTCTGTCCAAGGGAAAATGGATATCGAGGTTTAGAAAATGGGAGTGTAGGTTAGGAAAAGGTTTGGGATTTGTTTTGATGTTTGTATCACTACCCTTGGAAAATTTTATTTTCTTTATCAAAATATGTTCATGAATGTTGATTGAATTTGTACTGCTATTTAGTTTACTTTTATACTAATGGGCCTTTGAATCAGATCTCTCTGTTGCAAGTGTTTGATGAGCTTGCTGTTTTTTTTTTTTTTTTTTTTTTTTTTTTTTTTTACGGGGTGCTCAGGGTCTTACTACTAGATCAGACTCAGAGTGATCCACCTGTTTATAGCCTCCTAAGAGCTGGGATTACAGGCACACACCACCACATCCAGTCTCAATCACCATCTCAGCTTGCCCCGGGGGGATGGGGCCAGTATGGCAGGCCCGGGGATTGAACCCTGGGACCCTGTGCCTGCTTGCAGGCACTTCAATCCACTGAGCTATTTGGCCGGCCCTCGATGAACTTGATTTTTAAAAAATGGAATGAGTCTATAGCTCTGGTTAGTAGGGGGCCTGAGGAAGTCTTTTTATCTTAGTTTGTTAGTATACATGTGCAGTACATAATGTTTACATGCCTTATATAGGGTTGGTACAAGTCTTGGTTGAGCCCAGGAGTTTGAGGCTATCCTAAACAACATAATGGAACCATGTTTCTTTCCTTTTTCTTTTCTTTCTTTCTTTTTTTTTTTTTTTTTTTTTTTTTGGCAGAATTGGGGATTGAACTCAGGCCCTTACACTTGCCAGTGAAGCACTTATTCCACTGAGCCATCTCCCCGGCCCCAGAACCATGTTTCTTTAAGATAAATACAAACATCCACCCATACATACAAATAAATCACAAACTGAAGAGTTTCTGTTCATCAGTAGATGTTATCTTTGTCTTTTTTTTTTTTTTTTTTTTTTTGCAGAACCTGGGATTGAACTCAGGCCCTTGCGCTTGCCAGGGAAGCTCTTATTCCACTGAGTCATCTCCCCAGCACTAGATGTTATCTTGAAAGCACTCTCTGTGCACTTGAACATCATGCTTGAGTGAATGAGCGTGTGCTCAACTTGACCACTTGAGCAAGTCATTCGATGAAAGGTCCTGGGCTATTTTAAAATACAGCCCTACCTCAGTTTGTGAACTTCATTTGTTCCACAGTTCTGGCCACAAATTGAATTGGTTGTGAACTGCTATGGTTTGTGTCTAGGTGTCCCCCCAAAGCCTTTCTGGAGTTTGTGATTGATTATTGTGGGTGTGGATGCTGTACCTGCCCTGGGGCAGGTAATTTGCTTTACAATGTAAGGAGGAGGAGAAGCTAGCTGCTTGAGCTGCTGCTGCTCTTCCCTGTGCTCTTGCTCTTTGCCACCAGGAAAGGTTGCTTCCTGCTATGTGCTGCTCTGCCTTGGACCCAGCTGAATATGGACTGAAACCTCCAGTAACTGTGAGCTAAATAAACCTTTCTTTCCTTCATTTGAGTGTCGGGTGTTTGTCCCAGCAATGAGAGAAGAGTAACTAAGACATGAACCAAATCAAATGTCCCCATAAAGCCCACTGTAAACAAGGTTAATCTGCAGCACTGTACAGTATTAAAATCAAGAACACTAACTTTACTTGATCTATTGCTCTGAACATTCTGGCCACCTTTATTGCTGCTCTGTTTTGTTTTGTTTTTTTTCCCCACCATTCTTGCTCTGTACTTTCTTTGGAGCCAGGCTGGGTTGAATAACACTGTGCTGTAATGAATTCTTTAAAAGCACATGGAGACGCTTCACAGCAGGTGTGCACAGGTCTGTCTGCAGCAGCATTCTCAACTAGAGGAAGACAGGACCACGTGTCAGAGAGGAAGATGGCCATGGCCGTGCGCACCATCCAATGTAGCACGTGTGCATGGAAACATCTTGCTGGGTGCGTCTGATTGTAAGCCAAATTTTTCTTGAACAGAGGCATCGGTGAACTAAGGCATTATTGTACTGTATCGTGGGCTTTGTGTTATCCAACTTCCTGTACCTATAACTTTTCTGCACAGATAACGAAATCCTTTATGGTTCTCAGTTGGAGGCGTTAAAAGATCAAATTATCAAAAGCTGGCTTTTGGGTTTTTTTTTTTCGACAGGGTCTCACTGTGTAGCCTAAGCTGTCCTTGAACTCCCAGTGATCCTCCTGATTCAGCGTTGTGACTGTTGGGATTACCGACATGTGCAATCACACCGGGCCAAATGGTCCAGACTTGATGACCACCCACAGGCATACTCTTGAAATCCTTTTGATGTTTATTTCTTTGCTTTCACCTAAATTCACACCACATATTTTACTGGAATCCATGCCATGCAGATGTAGCAGAAACTCTCAGGGAAATTTCTTCCACTTTTGAGCTGGGATGAAAACCCATCCGTCTCTTAATTTTACTGCCACTGCAAAAGAACAGTTATGTATGATGTTTTTCCTATTACAGCCATTGAGAGCCTCTGCTCTGTTGGACAGACTTGCTATTCTGCTCTTGTTTCTTTGACTTGTTGGTCACAGAATACCCTAGAACCGCAACCACCAGAGTCCCAAAAGCTCTGGAGTGAGTCACTGGCCAGTCTTCCCTGTAGAGGAAACTCTCTGCAGAGCAGAGTTGCAGAGCCAGGGCTTCTGAGACCACCTCATTAGGACCAAGATCACTGTCTAAATGCTAACTCGTTCAGCCCAGAGGGTACGATGTACATTGCTTTCTTCTTCTTTGCTTTTAATGTGGTTTTCCATAACATCTGTGTAATCTGACAGAACCCAAACAGAAAATTTTTCCTAGTGGGATTCCTTTTTAATTGAGATTGCTGGGAGCTATGCCAGACCAAAGCTCTTTCTTCCAGAGCAAATTTGGTGCAGCCAGCAGCAAGCTGGCCTTTCCCACCCTTTCATTCACAAGTGGTTCTAAGGAGGGAACCTACTTTTGTTCTCAGTGCCTATTCAACCCTTAGCCTCTCTGCTGAGCCTACCAATTAGTGTGTATAATTGTGGCTACAGTTTAAAATCTGGACCCAGGACCGTAACTGAGAAGATGGATTCATTTCAGGAGCTGGTCTACTAAGAAGGCATCTGATAGAACACGGAAGAAGCAATTTATAATATTAAAGAACCTGAGGGAGCTAGAGCTTCAGTTGAGAAACTCCTTTATTAAGGTCTTTCCTGTTCCATCCATCCAAGACACTCATTTGCCTCAAATCTTATTTGCAATAAATGAAAGAGCATAACAAGATAAATCCTTGGTAATTTTTAATTGATAAACTGACAATATACTCAGAAATAGTGGCAGACACTTAAAATCTATTGTGAATTGAGGTAAAATTTTTGAGAAGCTCACAGTCTCTTTCATTTATTCAAATCCTGCCACTAGGTCATGTGTTATGGTTTGTGTCTAGGTGACCCCCCAAAGCCTCATGCAGTCAATGGGGCAGGTTTCTAGAGTTTGTGATTAATTCATGATCTAGCCCTGGATTACAGGTGTAAATGCCACACCATCCTGGGGCAGATAGCCTGAAGGCAATATAAAGAAAGCAGAGAGAGGCTTGCCTCTGCCACTGCTGCCACTGCGCCTGCCTTTTCACTCTGGCTGTTTTCTGTCACCATGAGCTGCTGCCCTCTTCCATGTGCCACTCTGCCTTGGAGTCAGTCCAGTTTGGACTGAAACCTCCTCTAACTGTGAGCTAAATAAACCTTTCCTTCCTTAATTGTGGGTATTTTGGCTGTAGGGTATTTTGTCCCAGCAATGAGGAAAAAGTAACTGAGACAATGTGTTTAGTAAATAATAGCTATATGATCGATCACTTTTCCTTTTTCATGTGTGAAAAACCAGGGCCTCAGTGTTGCTCAGCATGCAATGATTTAACCCCTGTTCTAACACACAACTGTGTTTTTCAAGAAGGTGATGGTAAAGCCCAGCGAGATGCAGTCATTTGCTTTAGGTTAGGCAAGGCAATAGGGCTAGAAATAAGCACTAGAAGTGATCAGCAGAGCTAAAATGTGGCTGAGGCTGTGTTCTCAAGCTGCTGGGAATAAACTGAAGTGGTTGTGAGCATGGTCTTTAGCATCCACACTGCCTGCCCGTGAGCATCAGCTGATGTCCTGAGGAACTTCTCACTTCTCCATATCCTCATTTCCCACCTCTACTACAGGGATAATAAGAATTTCTAACTTAAAGTTTTACTACCAAGACTAGATGACCTAATCTATGTCAAGTACCTAGCACAACACCTGGTCAATATTATGTGCTTATTAGACATATAATGAAGACTTTGTGTTTTGTTCTTATCTACTCACATGATCTTAAAAATGTGTTTCTCAGAAACTAATTTGTGCAACATTCCTACAAGGTTGAATAACTGCAGGAGACCCTGGGTAGGGAGGGTCTGGCTGCTTGGCAGGCTCTGCTCCGGTGGTGTTAGGACTTGTAAAGTTCATTACATAGTTCCTGTGCCCACCACCAGGACTTATTGCTCACCATAATTACAACAGGTTTCTCATTGTTCAGGGTTAATGAGTATCTTACTGTGTCCTTTGATCAGAGCTTTGGCTTCTAAAGGTAAATTAGTACTTTTGAAATTTTAATTCAAAAGGAAAAGAAGCTTTTTCTGTTCATCACATGTATTATGTAGATGTGACAATTATAGCACTATAAAGAAGCCTGCATACATGTTTAATGCACAAATTACATGTGAAAGGTAGCTCAAAGGCAACACCCGGGGTCTAAGGCTCCAGCTTTAAAGCTTCTAACAAAAACTAATGAAATATTGAAGTCAGGGTGGTATTAGCATCTACATTTACATATGTAAATGTAGACATGAGCAGCCGATCTATGTACATGTTCATGTATCCACATATGTATATATCTACATATAAAACATGATGTTCCTGCTTCATGTTCTTAAAAATGTTTTGGTACAGGGTCTATAGGGTCTCACTACACAGATCAGACTTGTAGTGATCCTCCTGTTTTCCGTATCCGAAGTACTGGGATTGCAGGCACAAACCACCACACGCAGTCTCAATTACTGTCTCAGCGTGCCCTGGGTGCGGTGCTGGCATGGGATGAGGTGCCAGGAATTGAACACTGGTGCCTGCGCCCTGTAGGCACTTTAGTCTGCAGACTTATCTGGCCAGCCCTGCTCCTGCTTCATTTTTATAGTACAATAACAAATAGTTCTTCAAATGAAAAGTAGTAAGAAACAAAAAAAGCTGTGGAATTACTACATCATAGTTAAAGGATAATCAGGCTTTGGATTATATCTCTAAATTCCAAGTTGTATACTTATGTTTATCTTTCTACCTCACTTAGGTAGATGTGGTTTGGTTCAGTAATTATAATGCTGTTTTTGAAACAGCATAGAAAGAGTCCATAGTTAAGCAGGAGTGATTAGGCTTGTACCTAATGCAGCAGCTTTGGCCTGCCACCACAGGCTACCAACAGCCCTCTTTGCGGAGAGAAGAGGGAATGTTGGGAATTTCAGAGTGTTGTGTATATCTAGCCAGTGGGCCTTGGGCTGTGGCACATTCTAGTCCTCAATCAAGAAAAACACACATGCCCCTCACACAATTCCAACAGGCTGATGAGTAGAAGACAGATATCTTCAGCCTCTGCCCTCCTTCTCCTTGCTGTACCCCACATGAGAAGGGACTTGGCTGGATGACTAGGCTCTGAAGGTCATGCTTGGCTGGGCTGGGCTTGCCTCTTCAGTGTCTCTTGGAAAGCTGGCCTGGCCATAGGACTTTTTCATTCTGGTTTGTTCTCACCTTAACAGGCAGGATCCTGTGGAAGGAAGCTCAACCTCTGGGGAAGGAGAAAGGGGAGCTATTCACAGTTTCTTTTGTCCACAAATCCAGACCTACAGGCACAAATCAGTAATTAAGCTGACATTTTTATCTTCATCTGATTAATTCTGTGCCTTTATTCTTACTTGGGTTGAACTCAGCAATCTCTGTTTGGGTCCCCAAAACGCCCAACACTTTAGAAGGCTGAATTAAGATCAATAAGGCTGTATATTTTTGTTGACTGTGCCTTGTCACTGTAAGTGATGGAATCCTGCACAGGTTTCTAGGTAGGTAGGTTTGTGTGCATAGTAAACAAAGGACTGGACATGGCACATGGTGAGGTAGAAGCACATAGTTTAATGAAGTTTAATTAAGAAATGGTACACTCAGCATGAGCAGGCTTGCACAGCTGGAAGAACACGGGAGGAGAGATGAATGCACTGGGTTTAAGATTTTATAATGAGCAGTAGAAGGTGCAAACCATCAGTGCTTTGGCCGTTGCTGCCTTGGCTGAAGCAGCTACTCAGTATGGTATCGAGTCTTTTGAGTCTGTGCTGAAGCTTTTATGGAAGGGTATCTGCCAACACAGAGGAAAGGGTTTGGCTGCCTTCTTAAAGGCCATTGGGTATCCTATCCCCCTCATGGGTGCAGAATATGCCAACCATTATACCAGAGAAGTGATTTTAATCCTTATTTGAGAATTCCAGTCTCCTGATGAAGAGATGAAGAAAATTGTGCTGAAGGTAGTGAAGCAGTGTTGTGGAACAGATAGTGTAGAAGCAAACTACATTAAAACAGAAATTCTCCCTCCTTTCTTCAAACACTTCTGGCAGCACAGAATAGCTTTGGACAGAAGAAATTACTGACAGTTAGTTGATACCACTGTGGAGTTAGCAAACAAAGTAGGAGCAACAGAAATCATATCCAAGATTGTGGATGATCTGAAAGATGAAGCTGAGCAGTACCAAAAAATGGTGATGGAAACCATTGAGAAAATTATGGGCAACCTGGGAGCAGCTGGTATTGATCATAAACTTGAAGAACAGCTGATTGATGGCATGCTGTGTGCTTTCCAAGAACAGACCACAGAGGACTCAGTCATGTTGAATGGCTTTGGCATAGTGGTCAATGCGCTCGGAAAGTGAGTCAAACCCTACCTGCCTCAGATCTGTGGTACTGTTCTGTGGCGCTTAAACTATAAATCAGCAAAAGTGAGGCAGCAGGCAGTGGATTTGATCTCTTAAACTGCTGTGGTCATGAAAACGTGTCAAGAGGAAAAGTCAATGGGCACTTGGATGTTGTGCTGTATGAATACCTGGTGAAGAATACCCCGAAGTGTTGGGCAGCATTCTTGGAGCCCTGAAGGCCATTGTAAATGTAATAGGTATGCACAAGATGACCCCTCCGATTAAGGACCTGCTTCTCTGCCTCCCTCCCATCTTGAAGAACAGGCACGGAAAGGTGCAAGAGAACTCCATTGACCTTGTGGGACAAATTGCTGACAGGGGAGCTGAATATGTGTCTGCAAGAGAATGGATGAGGATTTGCTTTGAACTTTTGGAGCTCCTAAAAGCTCACAAAAAAGCAATTCATAGAGCCACAGTCAACACATTTGGCTATATTGCGAAGGCCATTGGCCCTCACAATGTGTTGGCCACACTCCTAAATAACCTCAAGGTTCAGGAAAGGCAGAACAGAGTGTGCACAACAGTAGCCATAACGACTGTCACTGAGACACCCCTTCACGGTGCTGCCTGCCTTAATGAATGAGTATAGTGCTCCTGAGCTGAATGTTCAGAGTGGTGTGTTGAAGTCGCTGTCCTTCTTGTTCTAGTATATTGGTGAAATGGGCAAGGACTATATCTACGTGGTGACACCACTACTTGAAGACGCTTTCATGGTTAGGAAACTTGTGCTCAGATGGCCAGTGCAGTGGTACAGCACATGTCACTTGGTGTATATGGTTTTGGCTGCAAGGATTCTCTAAATCACCTCTTGAAATACGTATGGCCCAACATGTTTGAGATGTCGCCCCATGTAATCCAGTTGGTAATGGGTACACTGGAGGGGCTCCGGGTTGCTATCAGACTGTGCAGAATGCTGCAGTTCTGCCTCCAGGGTCTGTTCATCCGGTCCGGAAAGTCTGCGGTGTGTACTGGAAGATTTACAACTCCATCTACATCAGTTCCCAAGATGCGCTTATAGCGCATTACCCACAGATCTATAACGATGACAAGAACACCTATATTCGTTATGAACTTGACTACATCTAATAATGTTCTGTTGATTTTGTGTTCAATGCACAGCTATTTCACCCTTAAACTTGCTTCAATTTGGTGATAAAATATTTTAAACATTGAAGGTCTGTATAGAGCTGGTCCTAGAGGAAGAGCTAGAAATTCAGTAGCATGATTTTTAAATAACCTGTCTTTGTTTTCGATGTTAAACTGTAAATGCCAGTAGTGACCAAGAACACAGCGATTACACACACTATACTGGAGGGGTTTCATTTTTAATTCATCTTTATGAAGATTTAGAATTCATTCCTTGTATTTAAAGGAAATGTTTAAAAGAGAAATAAACATTTGTGTACAAATTAAAAAAAAGAGTTTGTAATATTGCTCCAGGTCTAGGGTACCTCACACTGGATCTTCTAGGACATGATTGATGTGATTGACAGGGTGCTGAGTCATGCCCGCTATCCTTTCCCACATGTCACACATGTCTTTTCCCATAATTCACTCTAACTGGACATATGAGAAGCACTCCATACACAAAACCTTCAGTAAGTGCTAAGTGAAGAAAGGCTGCTTACTGTATGTCATGTAGGAGGACCTGGCATGCAGGCATCTTCTCTCTAATCCCAGGTAGTAGGCCTTAGGACAAAGGTCAGCACTTGGCACTAGGGCCTTGTCAAGATTCAGGGGAGCAGAGCAGAGTGGTCCTGTAGCCCCATTTGTACTACTAATTCTGACACATAGCCATTCTAATCAAGAAGCTCAGAGGGTAAGCGATGAAGGGAATATATGTCACTAGAGTGAGGAAAAGATAAACTTGACTATGTCTTGAGTGATGCCACCAGATTTCCTTTGACTTGGAGGAATTTGACCAAAATACAGTAATAAAAAAATCTATAAGATTTTAAGAGAAGGGAGAGAAAATGGCGTCCACGGATTATAGTACCTACAGCCAAGCTGCAGCCCAGCAGGGCTACAGTGCTTACACAGCCCAGCCAACTCAAGGATATGCACAGACCACCCAGGCATATGGGCAACAAAGCTATGGAACCTATGGACAGCCTACTGATGTCTACATCCAAGCTCAGGCCACTGCCATCTATGGGCAGACTGCATTTGCAACTTCTTATGGACAGCCTCCCACTGGTTATACTTCTCCAGCTGCCCCCCAGACCTGTAGCCAACCTGTCCAGGGGTATGGCACAGTGCTTATGATACCACCACTGCTACAGTCAGCACTACCCTGGCTTCTTATGCAGCTCAGTCTGCTTACAGCTCTCAGCCTGCTTACCCAGCCTATGGGCAGCCCCCAGCGGCTACTGCACCTGAGAGACCACAGGATGGTAACAAGCCTACTGAGACTAATCAACCTCAGTGTAGTACAGGGGGTTATAACCAGCCCAGCCTAGGCTACGGACAGAGTAACTACAGTTATCCCCAGGTTCCTGGAAGCTACCTGATGCAGCCAGTCACCGCACCTCCATCCCATCCTCCTACCAGCTATTCTTCTACACAGCCAACTAGTTATGATCAGAGCAGTTACTCTCAGCAGAACACCTATGGGCAGCCGAGCAGCTATGGACAGCAGAGTAGCTATGGTCAACAAAGCAGCTATGGGCAGCAGCCTCCCACTAGTTATCCCCCCCAGACTGGATCCTACAGCCAGGCTCCAAGTCAATATAGCCAACAGCAGCAGCTACAGGCAGCAGAGTTCATTCCGATAGGACCACCCCAGGAGCATGGGTGTTTATGGGCAGGAGTCTGGAGGATTTTCCAGACCAGGAGAAAACCGGAGCATGAGTGGCCCTGATAACCGGGGCAGGGGAAGAGGGGGATTTGATTGTGGAGGCATGAGCAGAGGTGGGCAGGGAGGAGGACGTGGTGGAATGGGCAGCGCTGGAGAGCGAAGTGGCTTCAATAAGCCTGGTGGACCCATGGATGAAGGACCAGATCTTGATCTAGGCCCTCCAGTAGATCCTGATGAAGACTCTGACAACAGTGCAATTTATGTACAAGGACTAAATGACAATGTGACACTTGATGACCTTGCAGACTTGTTTAAGCAATGTGGGGTTGTTAAGATTAACAAGAGAACTGGGCAACCCATGATCCACATCTACTTGGACAAGGAAACAGGAAAGCCCAAGGGTGATGCTACGGTGTCCTGTGAAGATCCACCGACTGCCAAGGCTGCTGTGGAGTGGTTGGATGGGAAAGATTTTCAAGGAAGCAAACTTAAAGTCTTCCTTGCTCGGAAGAAGACTCCAATGAACAGCATGCGAGGTGGCATGCCGCCTCATGAGGGCAGAGGGATGCCGCCACCACTCCAGGGAGGTCCAGGTGGCCCAGGAGGTCCTGGGGGACCCATGAGTCGCATGGAAGGTCATGGAGGAGACAGAGGAGGCTTCCCTCCAAGAGGCCCCCGGGGTTCCCGTGGAAACCCTTCTGGAGGAGGAAACGTCCAACATCGAGCTGGAGATTGGCAATGTCCCAATCCAGGTTGTGGAAACCAGAACTTCGCCTGGAGAATAGAATGCAACCAGTGTAAGGCCCCAAAACCTGAAGGCTTCCTCCCGCCACCCTTCCCACCCCCAGGTGGTGATCGTGGCAGAGGTGGCCCTGGTGGCATGCGGGGAGGAAGAGGTGGCCTCATGGACCGTGGTGGTCCTGGTAGAATGTTCAGAGGTGGCCGTGGTGGAGACAGAGGTGGTTTCTGTGGTGGCCGTGGCATGGACCGAGGTGGTTTTGGTGGAGGAAGACGAGGTGGTCCAGGGGGCCCTCCTGGACCTTTGATGGAACAAATGGAAGGAAGAAGAGGTGGACGTGGAGAACCTGGAAAAATGGATAAAGGTGAGCACCGTCAGGAGCGCAGAGACCGGCCCTACTAGACGCAGAGACCCTGCAGAGCTGCATTGACTACCAGATTTATTTTTTAAACCAGAAAATGTTTTAAATTTATAATTCCATATTTATAATGTTGGCCACAACATGATTATTCCTTGTCTGTACTTTAGTATTTTTCACCATTTGTGAAGAAACATTAAAACAAGTTAAATGGTAGAATGCTGAGTTTTTTTTCCTTCTTTCAGAGATGGTTGTTTAAGATTTAACAATGGGAACCCTTGTGAGCATGCTCAGTTATCATTGTGGAGAACCAAGAGGGCCTCTAGCTGTAACAATGTTCATGGTTGTGATGTGCTTTTTTTAAAATAAAATTTCAAATGTTTATAAACAAACAAAAAAAAAGATTTTAAGAGAACTAAACTATTCTTTCAAGAGCTTAATAAAAATCTGCAACACCTATGCAAATTTACTCCCCAAAGTAAATCAGAAAACTACTGCACCTTAAGGAGAAGCAGTAAGACTCAGTAATTGCAATAGCCATTTAAACCTCAGCAATCATATCAACATAATGTTCTGAGATGGGGCCACAGAAACAGTTGCTAATTCAAATTATTAGTAGGCAGAAAGCAAAGCTAAACTGTGAGGTAGAAAAACTTGAGTATCTTCTGGGAACCAGCTAAAAGAAGGGTGAAAACTTGAATATTACTTCTGCATTAGTATTATAAACCATACACTTGTCTTTTTCCTCTTGCTGGAATGGTTTGAGGACAAATAGTTAGAGGTTAAAGCTGCGTGCTAGCTGTTTTCCAAAGATGGTCTCCCAGTGAACCATGACCTGAAGTACTCCTGCCTTTTTGAATTTCCTTCTCTTGAATTCTGTTGTTTATCACGGTAACAGTAGAATACAATGAAAGTGGTGCTGCAACAGAAATTTGCTTCTCACTGTTCTAGAAGTTGGAAAGACCAAGATCTAAGTGCTAACACGGTTGAGTTCAGGGAGGGTGCACTTGCTACAGACTTGTTTCCTGGTGGTGGAAAAGCTAGCTGGCTTTCTGCTTTCTGTGGTCTCTTTCATCAAGGCTCTAATTGTAATTGTAAGAGCTCTTCCCTCATTACATAGTCACTTCCGAGAGATATCCACCTCCCAACACTATCACCTTGAGAGATAGAATTTCAGCCTGTGAATTTGAGGAGAGGAGTAACATTTTTACCATTGCACCAGGGAATGCAGGAAACTGGCATCCATGTTTTACCCCATGGGAACCACTCAGTGTTTATATTTCCACCACGAACCTACCTTTCCTTCCAGAAGAAGCAAAAGTAACACATCAAACAGCCGTTGCATCACCAATGTTGGCAGAATAGTGATGCTGCGGGCAGAACTACATAAGTAACAGGCAAATAGAGAAATTAGTGGGAAAGTGAATGCCCTGTGGAAGGTATTTTTAACAATACCTAGAAGCTGAATTGGAAATGAAAACTGAAAAAACCCTGCAAAACATTGTAAAGTACGGACAAGAAAATGAATACCCTAGCACAGACCACCCTGGAATGAAAAATAAGCTAAATGGAGACACAGGACATAACACTGTGCTCCAGAGCTCAGACTCTGGAGTCACAGATCTGACTTTGGTGCTTGTCACCAACCCTTGTAGTAGTGTGATACTGAATGTGTGACTTAACTTCTCTGATTTTACAACAGGGACTCAGAATTGAAATATAGAAGCATAAATGAGCACTAAATGAGATGATAAATGGATGCAGCTAGAAACTATGTTGGTAAGTGAAATAAATCAGATCCACATGTGCAAACATCATGTTATCTCACTAGTGTGAGAACCTGAAAGGTATAGCAGATACTGTGAAAGGCAAAGGAATTGTTCGATGAGAAGGAAAAACAGGTATGAGGAAATGGACAAATGAAAGAAGAGAAAAAAACATGTTTAGTTATATATGCAGAATAGCTTGGATAATTGTACTGTCAAGTTCTACTGGTCTTTTTTTTTTTTTTTTGGCAGAACCAGGGATTGAACTCAGGCCCTTGAACTTGCCAGGGAAGTGCTTATTGCACTCACTGAGCCATCTCTCCAGCTCTGCTAGTCTTTTGAAAGGAACAATTAGTGCTTAAATTTTTGTTTTGTCTTGTTTTGATTTTGATTTTTTCCTCTTTTGAATTTCTTATAACTTTTTTGTTATTTTTTTAAACAAATTTTACATGTTTATGTCTGATAATCTGGACAATTAATTTGAAGATAGCATCATGTAGTTGAATTCCTATTACTTTGATTAGTGAAATCTTGTATCATTTCTAATGCTGTTTTCTTTTTCTTTCTTTTTTTTTGGCAGAACCGGGGATTGAACTCAGGCCCTTGCGCTTGCCAGGGAAGTGCTTATTCTACTGAGCCATCTCCCGGCCTCTCTAATGCTGTTTTCTTTTCTATCACTATTTTGTATTCTGTAAAAATGAAACAAATTGTAAATTCTTTTTAAAAATTATAAATTATTTAAAAAAATAATGAATGAGATGATAAATGCATAATGATTATTGCCATGCCTAAAACGGTAAATTCTTAGTATATGGTAGCAATTATATTAGACACTAGTAATATGTTTTGTGTATTTTTGCTTGGATAACATAAAGCCCTGTTTATCTAAGTGTTTTCAAAAATTTGGGTCTTAATATTTATCTTATTTTGAGATAGGTTCTCACTACACAGTTTGGACTGGCCTTGTGCTCACTTTCATAGCCCCCAGGCGGATCTCAAACTTGTAGTGGTTCTCCTGTCTCAACCTCAAAGTTCTGAGATTACAGGTGGGAGCCACCACACCTGGTTCTGGGGCCAGCACCGCATGCATCGAACTCAGGACCTTGTTGGTGCTACTGCCTCTGAGCTATCTCCTCAGCCAGGGTCTTAATATTTAAAATTAAATTTTCAGAGTTAAAAGCAATCTGCTAAAATAAAGCTTTTTTTTCTCTTTCATCTAATTAAAAAGTTCTTTGACCTTTAGGCTATTGCCTCTATTATATATTTTTAAAGTCTTAAAAGTTAATATCCAAAAATTCCACTACTTGCTTTATCTGTGTCATCCCAGTTTATAAGAGAAAGGTGTAATCAAAAATATGGTGCATGTTTGAAACTTATTGAAAAAATTGGCAAAAGACACATTGTCATTAATTCCTTTCAAAATAGTGCCTTTGCTTTAGGCACACTTATCCCTTCGTTCTTGCCACTTTCTGAAGTAGTTCTGGAAGTCCTCTTCCAATAGTTTGTTTAGGAGGTATGATTTTTTTTTAAAAAAATGTATTTAGTACAGGGCTCTATGGAGTCTCATTACACAGATCAGACTCATAGTGATCCTCCTCCCAAGCGCTGGGATTACAGGCACATGCCACCATGTGCCACCACGCCCACTCTCAATCGCAGCCTCAGTGTGCCCAGGGGCAGGGCGGCACAGCACGCTGGGAACCAACCTGGTCCCTGTGTCTGTCTAAGCAGGTGTTTTAGTCCACTGAGCTATCTGGCCAGCCTTATGAGGTGTGATTTTTAAAAATACAGTTAATTTATTTATAATAGTTTGCATTGTATTTATAGTGAGAGAATTTATTATTTGGGAAGGCCTGGAGGAGAGAGAAAGCTGTGTGACTAGCCACAAGATTACTGCCAGCATGTAACTGTACCAGGGCAGAGATAGGTGGAAAGACAGGTGATGTCTCTGCATATTTCAATGTTATCCATTATTATCTAATCAATGGCTTTTAAATGTGCTCAGAAGACTCAGCCAAAGAGTTTACTTAAACATTAACATGGGCTGGGGAGATAGCTCAGTAGAATAAGTGCTTGCGTGGCAAGTGCAAGGGCCTGAGTTAAATCCCTGGTTCAGAAAAAAAAACATTAACATGCCCAGGTCCAGAGAGATAGCTCAGCGGGTAAGCACAGGGACCTTAGTTCAATCCCCAGCACACCAGCCCCGCCACCAGGGCAGGCTGAGCCAACCACAAAATAAAAAATTAACATCCCCCGGTCTGGGGATGTAGCTCAGTAGGAGAACACTTACTAAGCATGCACAAAGCCCTGGGATCAATCTCCAGCACCACAGAAAGAAACAACCAAACAAAAAAAAAAATAAGGACACGGGAACTCTAGAGATTAAATCAAGGGCAGGACTCACTCGGCAGTTTCAGGAGGCACCCAGATGATTTCAATTCAGACACTGCATGGACCACACCTTGAGAACCATCATCTCAGCACAGGAGGGCTAATGCCCCTTTACTCTGCCATTTTCCATACCCAGGGCTCCCTTAATTCAGCATCATCAATCACCACCCCCATGTGGATGGTGATGGTTGTACGGCTTGGCAAGGTTAATTTAGACAGCCTACTTGCTGAGGCAGGTGATGCCCACACACACTCTCTGGTGCAGAATCAGCATCTCAGCACTACCTGTGCATTAAGGATTTGCTTGGCATTTTGGCTATCTGGACAGCAAGATACTCAGCAGGCATAGGATTTCTAACCAGTTTGCTGTAGAGCAGTGTGCATTTGTTCAGCAGTTGGCCAGCTTCTGTGCTTTCACAATATGTCATCATGTTTAGAGATCTTGTTTTTTCATATCAAAAGATATTCTTCTAAATCCCTATAAAAAAATACCTATTACACGTGAAATATTTTTATCATTACCAAAACACCCTAAAGATTACACTGTCTTTGTTTCAATAGAAGGTAATATAGGAAGAATTACATTTGTCCTCATAAACAAAAAGTAGGACAGTGAAACCATTGGTGATTTATAATTGTCAAAGTTTGATGATGTTGTTGCCATTATTATTGTTTTTGTATTGCTGTTGGCATTTTTTAAATGTCAAGATGTATTAATTAGTATTTTGATTGTGGATAAAAATATGTATATTACAGATTTCCCTTTTCCTTTACACAATAATGATTCCAAAGATAGTCACAAGGCTTCCTATTGTCATCTCCAAGTGCCACTGAAAGACATTCATCAGAGAACAGACTGAGCGTGCAAGCGCATCACGCTGAATCAGATCGCTGGTGTTATTTGGAACCAGAGAGTTCACAAGTAAAATGTGGGACTGAACACAATTAAAACTCTTACAGGGATTTGCCAAAATACAGTGGGATTGATTTCAAAGTGCCATGTGGAAGAGGTATTACCTAGCGTGATGAGTAACAAGTAATGAGATAAAACAAGATGGGGAAATATAAGGAGCCTATTGGACTTCCTAGCAGAGATTTATTTAATGATTAGGTACATCTTGCCAAGAAAAAAAATTCCATATCAAGTTAAGCATTAAAAACCAGCCCAGACAATGCACTAGAAAATGTACAGTGAAATTTTTCCCAGACAACAGGAAAATAAGACTACCCAAACTTAACACTCCCTCAGTGTTCTAGGACCCTATTCAGTGTTCTAGGACCTAATGTTTCTTTCTTTCTTTCTCTCTCTTTTTTTTTTTTTTTTTTGAAGATGTATTTATTTATTTGGTACAAGGTCTTGCTACACAGCTTGGAACTCAGTGATCCTCCTGTCTCAGCCTCCCCAGCACTGGAATTACTGGTGTGTGTTACTACACCTGGTTTTAGTGGCTAGTTCTGTTTGAGGCTGGCACACCATGTGGGACTGGGGATCGAACCTGTGTCCTTGTGGTTACCAGGCAGGAGCTAGACCACTGAGCTATTTCCCTGGCCCATGTAATGGGTGGAAATAAATGTGGCTCTTGTTATTTTTCTATTGGGCAAAGCTGGCAGGGACCTCTAGATCTTTGAGCATCACCTCCTGGCTCAAGTGCAGATCCTTCAGCTTGATAGTGTTGTACATAGCTGATATGTTTCCACCCTAACTATCTTGTAAACAGGCCCCATCTGGGGCAAGTGCCGCTCATCGCTAAAAACTGTGAAAACCTCCTATGTGTAAACAGCTTGCAGCTGCATCAACAAGGCTTGCTATAAAGGACTGAACTCGACTCTACTGAGCGTGGCTGGTTAGCGCCTCCCTGCCTGGAGCGCGGCTGGCTAACCACCAGACCAGCTAATAAAGGTTTACTAAATTCTAACCTGTTCTGGTCTTGGTCTCGATTCGATTTAAACCTGGTACAACCCAGACCTAATGTTTCTAAAGAAATTATCTTTTCACATACATCTTTAAGTGCAGGAGACAGTTAAATCCAAAACCATGCACAACCTGCTTAGGCAGACACAGCACCAGGGTTTCGATCCCTGGAGTGCCATGCTGGCCCCGCCCCTAGGGTGCGCTGAGACGTGATTGTGACTGGGCATGGAGGTGTGCGCCTGTAATCCCAGCTCTTGGGAGGCTGAACACAGGTGGATCACTTCGAGTCTGATCTACATAGTGAGACCCTGTAGAGCCTGTAGACCCTGTCCTAAAAAATACAATAAATAAATAAATAAATAAATATTTAAGTACTATGATGTATACTGAAGATGGATGTGATGGGAAAGTTCTAAGTAATTTAGTCTGAGTCGACACCCTGTAATGAATCTCCATGTCTTGGCATTGTTAGACCCTGCCTCATTTCTCTCTGCCTTCTGTCCCTAGCTTTCCATAGTTTGGTACACAGGCTATCTCAGACTCGTCTTAGTCCATAGGCAAATAGACTGCCTGTGGTGGATAAACTAATGGTTAACTTGTAACACCCAGTGAACTGAATCAGAGTAGTGCTGGGTGTGGAAAGCCCACCTGAAGATTGTTGCCGAGAACATAAAAATGAGAAGTGGAGAGAAAGAGGTGGTGCTATTGGTTTTCCTGGAGAAGTTTGTTGCCCTGGTGTTCTGGATCCAAACTCAGCTGTGCTCTTCATGAGAGCCGGAGTCCTCTCTGTTTCTGAGCATGGCTGCGGGAGGAGCTCTGGTCCTTACTTTGAATATCACTTCCAGGCTCAGTGTAGATCCAAATTTATCCTCTCATTCTCATTTCATTTTTGCTCCAAGTTTACCTGAACACTAGAGAAATACTGAGTTCACAAAGTCTTAACATGCTATCATGATCTCAGGTACACTTTGCTTAAGATCTTTTATTTCATCGGGTGGTACCATATCTCTCCATTCTTGAAAGACCAGTCAGTTCTAACTTCAACTCATCCCTTTCTCAGATTCTCCTTTCAGTATGCTGCTTTCTTCTTATTTGGAGATGCAGAACACTTCTGCTTCACTGATACCCAGTCTGTCTTGGCTGTGTAGAGTGTGACAGCCAAATTAGCATGTAGCTTACAGCACAGAAGTTACCAAAGAGTATGTTATATGCAAATGGAGAGTTAGGTGGGAAGAAAGCATTCCCCAAATAAACTAATTTAACTTAGGTCTAAAAATTCTGCTATGAACCTGAGCTTAATATAAATTGGATCTGCCTAAAGTATAGGTGCTCAAGTAGAAAAAATGCAAATGACCATTTACTAGCATGGTGAAATCAGGCAGAATGTTAATACACAGCACTGGCAGAGATGAGGGAAAATGGGTGCTTTTATGTGGATAATGGATATCAAAAACAGTGCATGTTTTAGAGAAAATAATTTAGTAATACCTATTGAAATGTAGAGGGCTTATACCTTTCACCCAAAAATCCCACTTTAGCAAACTTCTTTGTCTTATCAAGTTAGAAACTAGGGGACTGGAAATATAGCTCAGTGGTAGAGTGCGTGCCTGGCACACACATGGCTCTGGGTTCAATACTCAGCACTACAAAAATAAGCATAAAATAAGAAGTAGGAAAAACCATATTGAGCAATGCACTTAGGTATGGGCCTTCAGGTAATAAATTGTCAGAAGGGAGACAAACAAATTAATCAAGTTATTAAGAAGACTGATGTTACTGAACTACAACTGTGATATACATTATTTTTTAAAATTTTATTTATTTATTTATTTATTTGCAGAACCGGGAATTGAACTCAGGCCCTTGCACTTGCCAGGGAAGCACTTATTTTACTGAGCCTCTCCCCGGCCCCCAATGTGATATACATTATAAAGAAAGGTGCATGATGCAAGTGCAAGAGGAAATGTGCACGATCAGGAAAGATCTCCCTGAGAAAGTGACGTGGATGCATAAAGAGGAGTGAGACGTTCTGCATGGGGAGGACAGTCACATTAACCTTTCCCTAACCTGCTCCCTTCTGGCCATATCCAGCAAGGGTACAGCAAGCTCGGCTTGTGTGAGGGCCTTCCTTGTGCCCTCTGGCTGAGCGCTCCTCCCCACATGTTGACCTTTTCATAAATCCCAATTGTATGAAATTGCATCACTCTGCCCACCCAGTAGGGAAGCTTGGTGCCCACTTTAATCAGCTTCAATTCATTCTCAGTGACCAACGACCAATAGCTGGCACTTGTCTTATTTATTTATTTATTTATTTAATTTTTTTTTTTTGCAGAACTGGGGATTGAACTCAGGCCCTTGCACTTGCCAGGAAAGCGCTTATTCCACTGAGCCATCTCCCCGGCCCCGGTCTTATTTATTTTTATATTTGCTTTTTGTGTATTTCTCCCACTCCACCCTACTTAAGAGGCAAGATACATTTAAGGATTTTTTTTTTTTTTTTTTTTTTGATCCTCGCATGCCTTCAGGGCACTTTTGGCCAGCGGGAGAGTTGTGAGGTTCGAACTCCAGCAACCTGAGGCTGCCAGCTTTGTGGAAGCAGCCACTTAAAGGACTGAGCTAGGGCCAGGCCCCCGCAAGATACATTTATAGCAAAAACCACACCTGCCTTTTCACTAGAGCCTCCAAGCAAATAAAAACACTCTGCAAATTGAAAGAGCAAGGGGAAATGAGGAGACTGATGCAGCTGAAAGGCCAAAAGGAAGGAGGGATGAGATGGGAACTTCAGCAGAACGTGTAAGCGTGGGGGATGGGGCTCAGTTAGGAAGAGCTCACAGTGGTAAGAGGTGGTAACTAGCACAAACTAGTTGGGTAACACTGAAGATGGAATAAAAAAAGGGTACACTAGACAAATGTTTACCAGGTAAAACTACAAGGTAGAGCACCTACCTAGCGTATATGAAACCCTGTGTTCAATCCATATTATCTGAAAAAAAAAAGTTTATAAAAAGTTAACCCAACTTAAAAGTTCAAATTTATAAAATAACCACTTCCACAAGTATGCCAGGCAAACAGGTCAAGAAACTTCAATTGGCATATTCATGAATTGGAATTAAAGTCCACTAGATTTGCATACTTTGCTATTTAAGAGTAACTTACTAGCCAGGCTTGGTGGCACATGTCTGTAATCACAGCGCTCTGGGAGTCTGAGTCAGGAAGACTACAAGCTCAATTCATGCTGGGTAACTCAGTGACTCAAGGAGACCCTGTCTTAAAATTTAAGAATAAAAAGTAAGACTAGGATGTAGCTTAACGTAAAGGCCCTGGGTGCCATCTCTGGTACTGCTGATAAAACAAAAATATAAAAGACTCAGTAACCTATTAACTTGAATTATTCTCCATAAACCAAAAAGCAAGAATGGACTTTGTAGGTAGAGAAATATAAAAGTATTTTTATTTGTAGATAAGTCACAGATTCTTTTTATTCTGTCATAGATTATTTACGCCTGCATATAAATATAATTTGTAATCATAAGGTGTGAAAGATCAGTGAAGCACTTGAAAAGAATAACTTTTTAAAAGACATAAGGGCAATACTTATTTCTGATAATATATGACATCTAAGAATAATCTTGAATATGTGAATATACTTGTTTTTAAAAGTGTTTCATCTAGATTTAATAATCAAATTCAGTACTGTTGCTGGATGTAAAACCAACACTCAAAATTCAATAGCATTCCTGTACACAAATTCACTGAGAAAGAAATTAGAAAAACCACACCTATCACAGTAGCATCCAAAAAAATGAAATACTGGGCTGGCCAGATAGCTCAGTGGACTAAAGTGGACCTGGGTTCAATCTTTGGTATGCCATGCTGGCCTGCCCATGGGGTGCACTGAGACTGGGCACAGTAGCGCACACCTATAATCTCAGAGCTTGGGAGGCTCAAAACAAGAGGATCACTATGAGTCTGAACTATGTAGTGAGATACTGTAGACCCTGTACTAAATACATAAAAAATTAAAAATGAAATACTTAGGAATCAATGTAACAAAGGAAGTAAAAGATCTACACACTAATAAAAAATATATATGTACACTGAAAACTACAGTACTCTAAAAGAAGAGATCAAAGAGGATATCAGAAAGTGGAAGAGGTCCCTTGTTCATGGATAAGAAGCATCAACATAATAAAAATGGCTATTATCCCAAAATTTTATGCAGATATAATGCAATCCCAATCAAAATACCATCAGCGTACCTCACAAAACCAGAGAAAACAATGCTAAAATTCATTTGAAATCAGAAAAGACCTAGAATAGCAAACACAATTCTCAGCAAGAAAGAAAATGCAGAGAACATTGCAATTCCTGACTTAAAATTACACTACAAAGCCACTGTGATAAAAACAGCATAGTACTAGAAAAAAAAATATCCAGACCTAAAGATCAATGAAATGATTTATAAAGTGTAGAAACAATTCCAGATGCACTCAGCCAAGCTGCCTTATCTTTGACAAAGAAGCCAAACATTCAATGGAAAAAAGATTGCCTTTTTAATAAATGGTGCTAGAAAAAGACTTTCCACATGCCAAAGACTAAAATTATACCCTTGGATATCACCATGCACTAAGTTGAAATCAAAATGGATCAAAACCTAAATATTAAAACCGATGGTAAATAAATATATGAAAAAATGTTCATCATCACTGGTTATTAGACAGATGCAAGTTAAACAACACTGAGGTTCCATCTCACCCCAGTTAGAATGGCTGTCATCAAGAAATCAACCAATAACGAATGCTGGCAAGGCTGTGGGGGGAAAAGGATCCCTTGGCTGTGGTTGGTGGAAGTGCAGACTGGTGCAACCACTGTGAAATCAGTATGGAGCTTCCTCAGAAAGTTAAGATTAGGGCTCTCACTTGACTCAGCTATTCTCCTTCTGAGGATCTTCCCAGAAGAATTAAAGACATCATACCACAGCAATATATGAACATCTATGTATATAACAGCCCAGTTTGTAATAGCTAAATCATGGAAACAACCCAAATGTCCACCACCTGAGGAATAGATAAAGAAGACATGGGTTTTTTTTAAAAAAAATATAATGGCATGCTACTCAGTCATAAAGAAGAACAAATTTGAGGCATTTCTAAGTAAGTGGATGCAACTTGAAAGCATACTATATAGGAACTAAATCAGACTCATATGCGTAAATATTGCATTATCTTCCTGGTGTGAAAAACTGAAAGAGTAAGTAAGTACCTAAATGTACAATAGATGTTGTGAAATGTGAAGAAATTGTTCAAAAGGAAAGACGAGATAGGGTGGGGGAGGGGAAGCAAGGTGGGGAAAGAGAAAAATTATTTTATAAAAGGATAAAATGGAAACAAAGCTTTATAAATAGAGAGGGGAGATGGGTTAAAGGGAGGAGAGGAGATTGGGAAAAATAGAGAAATCAAAATATACCGTGTACAAGTACAAAGTCCCTATGACAGTATGATCATTATGAATAAAATGTACTAATTGACTTAATTATATTTAAAAATAAATAAAGTGTCTTTTCTGGTCTAGCTCTTACAAATCAAACTATTTCAAACATGAAATCTCAAATGTACTTTTGCAAAATGCTAAGCTATTTAGAAACTCAACATTAAGGCTTTCTTTCTGTGTTTAGGACAGCATGTCCAGGTGTATAGGATCTCACTGCGTAGATCGCACTGCAGTGGTCCTCCTGTTTACAGCCTCCCAAGAGCTGGGATTATAGGTGTGCACCACCATGCCGAGTGTCAATTGCTGTCTGAGTGTCCCGGGGGCAGGACTGGCATGGCAGGCCTTGGGATTGAGCTCCCGGCCCCTGCATGTGCCTAAGCAGGTGTTTTAATCTGCTGAGCTACTTGGCCAGCCCAATATTAAGGCTTGATTTTAAACATAAGCATTGCCTTTGTTTATGCAAGTTGCTGAGCAGAAATAATCTTTTTTGGGATCTGAAACACCATCTGTAGGCAGTATCTTTCTAATTGTCTTAGGTGGTATTAAAAACACAAAACCTCACTTTGATGGTTTCACAACCTCTTTAACAACCTATTCCAGTATTTTTTTTTTTTTTTAGGAAGCCTGTCTATAGGGTAAACTAGTCAAAAACAATAAAGGGAACTAAGAAACAGTAAAATATTCATCCTTCTGTTTGAAAAAAAAAAAAAAAGATATTCCTTCAGTGAATTTTACTGTCCTAAGTCAGTTAAGAAGAGTCAGCTCCTGTGTGAAGATTCAAGTCCCGCACGACTGCACCTCAGGGATGACACTTTCCTCTGTGAATGCTGACGCAGGCTCACCATGTTCCCAAGGTAGGTAGGTAGGTAGTTGTCCTAAAGAGCTCTCCTGGAATGAATCCCACAAGAAGAGCGCTTCATGTTTTTGGTGTGTCTGTCTTGTCCAGGCCCAACTGTCTGCCCTCTCCTCAACTTTTCCTGCCTTTTTCATCTCCCATCCTCGCGGTTGTTTCCTTCAGCCTGCTGATGCAGAGCAGTAGGGGACACTACAGTGAGCCCCAGGCCTGTGACCAGGTCCTTTGGATCTCCAGTGCGCAGACAACCCTTCCGCACTTTTCACACACCTGACTGTGAGCGGCCATTGTAGGCCAATGCCCTTATTTGTGTATCTTGTATTTAACCTGCTTCGCTAGTAAGCACTGATTAATACCAAAATGTACTGGAATACATATTATTCAGCCATAGGAAAGGATAGAACACTTGAGCTCACTTTGTAGCCCAGGCTAATCTTGAACTCACAACAACCCTCCTTCCTCAGCCTCCCAAGTGGTGGGATTACAGGTGTGCACACCACACCTGGCTAACAACGCACCCCAGCCAATACACTGTCTGTAGCATTACGAGGGTCTTCTTTTTTTTTTTTCTGACCAAGATATTAGACTCAGGACCTTGCACTTGTCAGGCAAGCATGTATGCAGCTGAGTTAGCTCCCTGGGTGTCTTATTTATTTACTTATTTATGTTTCAGGTCATTTTCTTTGTTAGTACATGTTTGCAGTGCACTATGTTCATATTCCTTGTGGGGAGGAGGCACATGCTCGTTACGCATCCTAGTTCTTTTCTTCACCCTCTTTCTCTACCCCATCCTCCTTTTGATCCTCTTCCTTTTTTGGTCCTCTTTACAGCACACAATGTTTCATTCCTTGCGTGGAGTTAGTATATGAACTTAACATATCTCAATTCCTTTTCACATCCACTTCCTTTCTCCTCCCTCCCTCCTGCATCCATTTTGTGACCCTTTTCCCATTCGAGAAACCTATCTCCCTATGTCCCATCAGCTGATTTGACTTTACTCTTTATGCTTTGGGTTTCTTGTGTAAGAGAAACCTTAGAATTTAAGCTTGTGTGTCTCATCTATTTTACTTAACTCTCTGCTCTTAAGGTACACCCATTTTCCTACAAATTATTGACATTTATCTTTCTTTGTGGCAGAATAGCATTCCACTATGTGTGAATACATTTTCTTTACCTATTCATCTATTAATAGACACTAAGGCCACTTCTGAGATTCAGCTGTTATGAATGGTACTGTTATAAACATACAGGTGCGCATGTATCCTTGTAGTAAAATGTCTCTAACTCTTTCAGGAAAATATCTAAAAGGTGAATACCTGGATCAGATGGAATCTCTAGTTTCAATTTTGGGGGGAAATTGTCATACTGATTTTCATAAGGGTTATACTATTTAAATTCCCACCACCAATCTAGAAAGATTTCTTTTGCCCCCACCCTCACGAGAATGAGGTTACTCTTTGGCTTCATCACCATTCTTTCTGGGGTAACATGGAATCTCACCTTGTTTGTTTTTGTTGTTGCTGTTTTAAGAGCAGAAAATATTTACTGGGAGAAAGAAAGCTTCTGTCCAACACAGGGACAGAAGGGGACCCTAGCAAGTTGCCCCCTCAGTTTTAAATTGTATTGTCTAATGGCCAGCAAATTTGAGCATTTCTTCATGTATTTACTGGTCATTTGTACACCTTTTCTCTGAAGTATCTGTTCACTTCACTTACCCAAGTTTCGATTGGGTCTTTTACTGGGAGGCCTAATATTTTTAGTTCTTTATATATTTTAGATATTAGTCTTCAAAATATAAGTGGGAAAACTTTTTCCCATACTTTAGGTATCTTTCATAGAGTGGTGAAAATATTTTGGAACCAGACGGAGGTGGTGGTACATGTTTGGAATACAACACTGTATATGTACTAAATGCATTGAACTGTTTGCTTTTAAATGGATACATATGTTATGTGAATAACACCTCATGAAAAATAATAGTTTGAGAATGAACAAAAGTTTACCGCTCACTGCTTGGCTAACATAGTGCCTGAAAGATAACAGGCACTCAATAAATATTCATTGAGCAATGAATGAGTAATAAGACTCGAATTATCTTGCTACGTGGTCTCTTTTCAGAAAGCCATCTTTCTGGTACTTGGAGTTTTCTGAAGATACAGTGAAACCAGAAAGAAGGAATATTTGGACAACAATGTAACCACCTTGTTTTTAGCTGGGAAAGCTGGGGCCCACAGATGTGATTGGCCTTAATTAGATAACACAGCCAGTTAGTCTCATCAGTAGACTAACAACAGTCCTTGGGTTTCCAGCACTCTTTTTGCTATTCCTCATTGCTTCAGCCATGACCCCAGGTCCCTTGGAAGGGCGGAGCCTGCTGGAGGAGGCCAGACTTGGCTAGACAACAGCTCTAATGAAGTTAGTTTACTCTTGTGGATCAGGACTCAGGCCATATTTGGGTGTGGAGGGAACACAGCTGTTCTAAGAAGAGGAAAAGCAAAGTGGGTGGTAAATAAATTATCAAAAGTTTAAAATGCAAATATCCCAATTCTGGATTCCGTTCTACTCCCAGGAGGCAACTATCTACAATTATAAGCCTTTCATACAAGAGGTCATTTAGCTTGAAGGGAGAAAGATGGAGGTAGGTCCCATTTAGAGCCAAAGAAAACAAGTAGTACATGTACCCCTCATATAATTTATTAAAAGTAGTATTTGGAATTTGATAGAATTTTGAGATCAAGGTCTATTTCAGAGGAAATTTGACTAATGGTAGTGTTTACTCTTACGTTTTGCAATAACACAATTTGCTTCTAGAGGTGAATTCTTCAGCCTTTGTTTTTCAATCTGTGGTAAGAAGGCTTTTCCTATAAATCAGTAGCAAGAGATTGAAGTTATTGCTAAAAGACGTATTAGAGGATTTATTTTCCTCTTTCTGATGCAAAAAGAGGAGAAGGTTGAGCTCTTGAATCTGTGTGTGTGTGTGTGTGTGTGTGAGAGAGAGAGAGAGAGAGAGAGAGACAGACAGACAGACAGACAGACAGACAGACAGAGACAGAGTTTTAAAGTTCAGTGCTGATGGAAATGTGCCAGGGACTGTAATACTAAAAACTGGGTTACAGCCAAGTGCTTTGCTCTGGAGGAGACCAACACGAGCCAGAGAGCCAGAGAACAAGCTCTCACCATTGGTGGGAGGTGATCTGAAGTTGAGCGGGTCAGTCTGTTTGATGCCCAGGAGCAGAAACAAACAATGGTTCTCTGATAATTAGGATAGTGATCCCAGCAGGGGAGCCCCTCAGCTTTGTCTCAGGCAGACAGAAGTGTCTCTGGGATATGACTTCATCTTTCAAGGTCTTTCTTTGAGTACTCATGATATCTTTGTCAGAAGCAGACCTTGAATGCTTAGTTAGCAAACTTTCTTCCATAAACAGACAACACAGAGAGAGAAATTCTAGGAATGGGCCATTATTCAGGTGTCTTCTACATCGCTGCAGTGAGTACACTGCAAAATCCCTAAGAGGAATGTACATATCTCAGCATAGTTTGAGTGTGAAATTTTTTTGTCTGTCCCTCCTTTTTTGATATTTTTATTTTTTTTATTTATGTACTGTGCACTGTTTCTATTTCCTATTTTCCAAAATCCCCTCTTCCTCTCCCATCCATTAAAATACTTGCCATGCTTAGTCTTTTAAATGTATTTATAATATTTTCTGTCCTGGCCCCTTTCGCCTTAAACATCAAAACCAAAGCTAAATTTTTATAGCCAAAATTCTCTTTTTCTTAATACCATTCACACTCACAGGTCATAAAGTTGACCTTTCCCTAGACCCAATGCCTTGACTTTGTTGGTTTTTCCCATCATTTTGTAGTGCTATCTTACAATTACATTTATTGATATGACCCATCTGACTTTATTTTTGGCATAACAGAGTTTATTTATTTATTATTTTATTCGCATGTTCCCAGTACATAATGTTTACATCTCTTGTGGGGAGTTGGTACATGTATGTAACAGGTCTCAGTTCCTTTTCCGTCCCCTTCCATCCCCCTCGTCTCTTGAGCCCCTTCCCACTTAGAAATAGCTATCTGCCTTCTTTCTATCACTTGTCTTTTATTTTGCTCTGTATTTATAATTTGGTTTTTTTCATATAGCAGAAACCATATGATATTTAAGAAACATGTGCTTGATTTATTGCACTTTAACATTATGATCTAAAGATGCATCCTTTTTCCTACAAATGACCCAAGTTTATCTTTCTTTATGGCACAGCAGTAATCCACTGTATGTTTTGCTTATTCATTCATCTGTTGATAGACATACAATGCACAATATTATGAATTATGCTTTTGTAAACATGGATATGTGTGTAGCACTGTGATATGATGTTTCTCTCTTTTTATTGATAGTAAAAATGGATTCATCTCCTTTACTCTCAACAGTTCTTCTGACAGTAACTATGAAATTCAGTTTTCAGTGATTTATGTATACTCCTAAATTAGCAGTACTACTTGAATTAATCTATTTCTAACATTACCTTTATCTTATGTTTCTGCCAATGTAGCTCCTGCCTACAGCCAGGTCTTTTAACTGCACAGATAGTGAGTGCCTAAGCCTTTGGACCTAACTGAACGCGTGAGGTCTCTGTGGCTATCTTGTTAAGACACTGCTCATTACAGACTCCGTGGCACTCTGGCTGGGCTAAAGTCTCTATGGTAGATGCTTTTCTGACTCACAATAAACACAGTGTTGAGTGGGAAAATGCCATGAGAGCAGAAGCAAATGCTCATGGAAAATACTGGAAAAACAGCTTCTTAGAGGCGGCAAGTTGAGACAATGAACAATAAGCATGAGAGATTCACTGTTCTTAGAGACTGCTGGGTCCTGCACATGCCTAGCATTTAGGTATAGATTCGTGAAGTGGCATTAAATATGCTCAGGGGAACTTTATTTCATCCAACAACTTTAGGTATGAGACTCATATTTTCTTTCTTCTTTTTTCTCTCTCTCTCTCTGTGTGTGTGTGTGTGTGTGTGTGTGTGTAATCAAACTCAGGACTTTGTTCCTTCCAGGTAGGCCTTTGTTCTGCTGAGCTATATCCCCAACTTATGAAACTCTTATGAAGAATGATTAGAACTCTATGAACTTAGGGCTGGGGATGTGCCTCAGTGGTACAGTGCTTGCTTAGCATGTACAAGACCCTGAGTTCAGTCCCCTCTGGACTTGTAGAAACCTTTGTGCTGTTACACACCAAATTAATCTAATACATACAGACAAGGATAGACTACAAAGAGAAAAACTAAAAAGCCTAGAGTAATAATTTGAGTTGAAAAACACAAGCCAGTGGCCAAAGACAAAATCTGAAATTTAAGTCTTATTTCAAAGAGTGCCTGGATCACTAGGCACTCTGAATCCAAATTCTCTAGGTTACCACCATTTTGGAAGCTGCTTCAGCTGCTGTGGCCATTCTAGAAATGATGCTTGATGGCATTTGTTTTCTCTTCAAAGTGAGGTCTTTTCACACTTTTGAGGCTGCAAAGGGTGGAGACTTGCTTCTTCTTGAGATGTTGTCAACCATATTTTATATCCTGCTGTTTCTTCTCAGAAATAGAGATTTCCTCAGCTCTGTCTTTCTATGTTTTAAATCATCCTGCTGGGCTTTTTGTTCTTTTTTTCTTTATTTTTCAGTACCAGGGATTGAGCTCAGGACCCTGCACTTGCTAGGCAAGTGCTTATTCTACTGAGCTATCTCCCCAACCCTCTTTGTTCTTGATTCTCAACATAAATCTGGCTAAAAGCCCCCAAGAATAGCCATGCCACTGACTCAACATTAGACTGACTTGATACTTCCCCATGACAAAGAACAAGTGAATAAATTCATGACCACCAGACCAACCCTTCAAAGAGTATGAAAGTATTCTAGATAGAGATTAATATTAACACAATTCCAAGAACAACAACAGAAAGAAACATCCAGGAAGGGAAAAAAATTAAACAGAAAGAAAAAACAAGGAACAAACAGGAGGAAAATAAAATGACAAAGATAAGCCAATACATCTCAGTTATAACCACTAATGTTAATGGCTTCAATTCACCAATCAAAATAAATACAAAATGGATCAAGAAACAAAACCCAACAATATGCTGTATACCAGAAACGCATTTAATTCAAAATGAAAATCATTGACTGAAAGTTAAAAGATGGAAAACAATATTCTGTGTGACAGGAACCCAGAAAAACTATTCAGTTTTCAGAAAATGTGAACCTCCAACCAAGAATAATCAAAAGAGATAAACAAGGTCACTACATGCTTAGGGGAAAAATTCAAGAGGAAGAGATAACAATCATACATAATAGTGGAGCACCTAACTAAACAAGGCAAATAAAAATAGAATTGAAAAATCAAATAAGCAATAACACAATTGTAATGGGGCAAGTTAATATTTCATCGTCACAAAGAAATAGATGAACTAGACAAAAAAAAGCAAAGAAAAAAATCAGAACTGAACCAAATCTGTGAAAAAATGGACTTAGAAGATGTTTAGAGAGTGTTCCACCTAACATCAAATACACATTTTTCTCAAGTGCACACAGGATGTTCTCTAAAATAGACCATATACTAGTCCATAGAACTTGATTAAATAAATGCAAAGACATTGAAACTATCCTTTGCATATTATCTGATCATAGTGTAATGAAATTGTAAATTAATGTCAAAAGAAACCACAAAAACTCCAAATCAAATGACATTCCCCCACCCCTGATGCAGCATATTGGAGCCTGTGAAATGTAATGAAAGCAGTCCAAGATGGAATTTTACTCCAGTGAATTTTCACATTAGTAAGACAGAATGAGCACAAATAAACAACATAATGTTGTGCTTCACACTTCTAGAAAAAGAAAAGTGAGTAAAATCCAAGGTTTATATAGGAGAGGAAATTATAAAGATCAGAGCAGAAGTTAACACAATGGAGACTAAGAAAACAATACAAAAATTAATGAATCAGAGTTTGTTCTTTGAAAGACTGAATAAAATAAGCAAATTTCTTAGTCAACCTTATCAAAAGAAGAAAAGAAAAAAACCTCAGTCATGTCATGAAAAATAAAAAGGGTGAAATCACTATAGTCTGTGGAAATACAGATCATCAATATCTACTTGCAAAGTCTTTACTTGCAGGAGATGGGAAAAACAGAAGAAACAGACATTCCTGATATGTATGAATTACCAAAGCTGAAGCAAGAAGGTATAATAAAATTGTTAATAACCCAGTATCAGTTAATGAAATTTAAAATGTAATAAAAAACTTACAACAAAAAGCTCAGGCCCTAGTGGATTCATATCTGAATTCTATAAGAAACTTAGAAAAGATTTAATGATACTATTCCTCAACCTCCTTAATGAAATTGAAAGGAAAGCAAGTCTCCATAATTCATTCCTGGAGGCAAGTATTACTCTGTTACTGAAACTACACAAAAACCCAACCAAAAAGGAGAGCTATAAGGAAATCTCCCTAATGAACATAGATGGAAAAATCCTTAATGAAATATTAGCAAACAGAATGCACAAATCATCAAGAAGATTATACATCATGGCCAAGTTGGGGAGATTCATCCCAGGAATTCAGAGATGTTTCAACATATGTAATTGCCTTAGCTACTTTTCTCTCATGGCTGGGACAAAACACCCAACACCCAAAATGAAGGAGGAAAGGCTTATTTAGCTCATGGTTTGTGAAGGTTTCAGTCCATACTAGGCTGGCTCCAAGGCAGAGTGCCATATGGCAGAGGGCAGCTGTTCATGGTGGTGGAAGGTAGCAAAACAACAAGAGCAAAAGAGAGGAGGAGCAGAAACAATGGCTACAGAGAGCAAGTCTGTCTCCCTTGTGTTACATTCAGGCTATCTCCCCCAGGATGGATGTAGCACTCACAACCAAAATCCCAGCACTGAATTAATCACAAAGTCTAAAAGTCTGCCCCATGACTGCATGATGCTTTGGGATAACAACTAGAAACAGTAATATACGATATGAAGAGAGCAAAACCCAAAACTTCATGATCGTCTTAATAGATAAAAAAAGGCTTTTGGCAAAGTTCAAAACTCATTCATGATTAAAAATTCTATAGCAAATCAGAATAAATATTCTTTACCTCAACCTGAGAAAAGCTTTCTATGACAAACCAACAGCCAACATCATATAAAATGGATAAAAATGGAAAGCCTTGACTTTAAAGTCAGGAACAAGACAAGGATGCCCACTACCACAGATCCTATTCAATTTAGTTCTGGATACATTAGCCAGAGCAATTAAACAAGAGAGAAAAAGGAGTTAAAATAGGGAAGGAAGAAGTGAGATTGTTATTATTCACAGATGACATGATAATCTACATAGAAGACCCCAAAAACTCCATCAAAAGACCCCTATATTTAACAACTGAATTCAGTAACATAGTTGCATATGCAAAGGCAGCATTCAAAAATTAATAACATTCCTGTACACAAACAACAAAGCCACTGAATGAGAAATTAGGGAAACCACACCCTTCAAAATGGCATCCGAAAAGTGAACTAATAAGGAATCAATCTAACAAAAGAAGTAAAAAAGAAAATTACAATACTCTGAAAAAGGAGATTGAAGGACGTATCATAAAATGGAAAGACATCCCCTGCTCATTGGTAGGAATAACCAAGATAGTGAAAATGATCATAATTCTGTCTCAGTTCCTCATTGCTGGGACAAATACCTTACACCCAAAATGAAGGAAGGAAAGGTTTATTTAGCTCACAGTTATGGAAGGTTTCAGTCCATACTTAGCTGGCTCCAAGGCAGAGTGGAAAATGGGAGAGAGCTGCCACTCATGGTGGTGGGAAAGAGTGAAGAGCAAGGAAAGGGTCAGCAGCTGAGGCAGCTAGCTAGCTTCTTTCCCCTCCTTACATTGTAATACAAATTACCCACCGCAGGACTAGAATGTAGCAATCACACCTGCAATCCCAGCATTGGATCAAGAATCAATCATAAACTCCAGAAGCCAAGCCACCCTCATGACTGCATGAGGCTTTGGGGGACACCCATACACAAATCATAACATTCCACCTTTGAGCCCCCAAGACTCATGCAGATCCCTTTATGCAAAAGACATTTTAGTCCATCTCTAAGAGTTGACAAAGTCCCAACAGTTTCAGCATTGCTGAAAAGTATAAGTCCCAAGTATCCTCCAAGATCTAAGGCAAATTCTTAGTTGTGAATCCCTGTACCAATGAAAAGTTAAACACTTCAGCACCCAATGGCACAAGAGAAACATTACCATTCCAAAAGGTACAGACAACAGAGGAATACAAAGCATTGGGACCAAAACAAGTCCAAAATCTAGAAGGGCAAGATTAAGTTCTGTAGGTCCTTGTGGAACATCTGAAGCAATCTGTGGCAAATTGTGAGCACCATGTGGCTCTACCTGTATGGTGTTCTTGATGGTAGCTCCCATGGCTTATGGCTCAGGATTACTTTGCTCCCTTCTTACAGTTTCTTTTAGATCATCCACATTTCTGGTTTTTCCAAACTTTTGGGATTTCCACTGAATAGGCTTCTCACTCACAACTTTATACACTGCCCTTTCAGGGGCATACTATCTAGCCTCGAGGCCTTCTTCTGAAATCTATGTGAAAGCCCTATTAACCTCAGAACTTCTGCATTCTGAAAGTGCCTAAAACTAATGCCACATGGATGATGCCAAAGTCTGCTTTCAGCTGGAACAGTAGCCAGGCTTTCTTCTTTCTTGGCTGTAGGGGTTGACTGCCTGGATATATGAGGACTTTGAACCTGATTCTGAGGAACAAACATTGTATGCAAGTGCCATTGTGGAGCTTGGTGTGGCCACTGCCATCATTTTGGAGCATGGTGCTCTGCAGCTTTCTCCTCAAAGCAAAGTTCCTCACCTTTACAATTCTGAGGCAGCAAAGGGTGAGAAATGCAGACAAACTTTCTGCCAAGCCATGACACAAATGGTCCAGAGTCCAACAACCAATGCAGTCCATCTTCCCAGCAGAAACCTCCCCAGCCTGATCTTTACAGGCAGTCTTACTAACAGCCTTCTGATCTTCTGAGCTCTGACCAGAATTTCCCATACAGAACATCAGAAGCTGTTCCAGCACTTCTCTTACAGGTGATGTCTCCAAACCATTCCTATCTCTTCCCATAAACATTTCCAAAAGCTTGTAATCCATATGGTCAGTTTTAGCCATAGCAATGACCCCACTTCTGGTACCAAACTGTCTGTTACTCATTGTTGGGACAAATACCCAACACCCAAAATGAAGGAAGGAAAGGTTTATTTAGCTCACAGTTAATGGAGGTTTCAGTCCATACTCAGCTGGCTCGAGGCAGAGTGAAAAATGGCAGAGAGCAGTCATTTATGATGGTGACAAAGAGCCTATAGTGAAGGGAGGGTCAGCAGCTAAGGCAGATAGCTAGCCTCTCTCCCCTCCTGACATTGTAGTGCAAATTACCCACCCCAGGGCTTGAGTGTAGCTCTCACACCTGCAGACCCATCACTGGATCAAGAATCAATCACAAACTCCAGAAGCCAAGTCACCTTCAGGACTGCATGAGGCATCAGGGGGACAATTATACATAAACCATAGCAACTTCGAAAACTGTTCTAGAGATTTAATGCAATCCTCATCAAAATACTACTAGCATACTTCACAGAACTAGAGAAAACATTCCTAAGATTTATGTAGAATCAGAAAAGAAAAAAAAAAAAAAAACAGAATAGCACAGGCAATCTTGGGCAACAAAGGTAAAGCAGGAGGCATCACAATTTGACTAGAAATTTTATTACACAGCAACTATAATAAAATCAGCATGGTACTGGCAAAAAGCAAAACTGCAGACCAGTGGAATAGATTAGAAATTGCAGATACAACTACAAACACACTCAGCCACCTTATCTTTAACAAAGCAGCCAAACAGGTTCACTGGAAGAAAGATAGCCACTTTAACAAATGTCCTGGAAAAACTGGCTCTTTACATGATGAAGACTAAAATTAGACCCCATATCTATCATCATGCACTAAATTCAAGTCAAAAGGGATCAAAGATCTAAATATTAAAACAGAAATGCTGTATCTACTAGAAGACAAAGTAGGTAGAAATCTTGAAGATATAGGGGTAGGCAGAGAGTTTCTGAACAAAAACCAAACTGCTTGGGAAATACTTCAGAGAGGCAGCAACTAGGACATCATCTTTTTTTTTGCATCATCTTATTAAAGAACTTTTTCACATTGAAAGAGAACACCAACAGAGTACATAGACAACCTACAGAGAAGAAAAAGAATTTAGTCAATTGTCCCTCAAAGGATTTCTATCTACAACATATAAATAATTTTTTTTTCAACTTAACAGCATGGCTTTATTTCTTATTTTTTTTCCCTCAGGTTACATTGCAAACTTTATTGATCATTCACATATCTGTGTTTCCACAATATCACAATTCGTGCATTTATACATATTTTTTTAAACAAATAATACACTGCATATATTCTTCTTAGTGGTTAATTGCTGTACAAGATGCAGACTTGTGATCCTACTTACAAACACCATTAGAAAAAATCATTCT
>NW_004524658.1:11849380-11904797 GCF_000260255.1 Octodon degus | reverse complement strand
CACACTCACCCGACCTGGGCTAGGACTGGGTCTCTACAACATATAAATAATTTTTAAAAACACTTCAAACCCCTCAAATTCAAAGACCCAATCAAAAAATAGGCATCTGAGATGAATACATACTTCTCACATGAAGAAATACAATGGCAAATAAATATGTGTCTGAGTTACTCTTCTCTTGTTGCTGGGAAAAATACCTGACACACAAAATTGAGGAAGAAAAGGTTTACTTAGCTCACATTTACTGGAAGTTTCAGACCATACACTGCAGGCTCCAAGGCCGAGTTGCACAGTGCAGAGAGCATCCACTCATGGCGGTGGCAAAGTGCTAGAGCAAAAGGGAGGAGTAGCAGCAACAATGGCTACAGAGAGCAAATCTATCTCCGTTAAGTGCATTCAGACTATCCGCCCCAGGCTGGGAGTAGTACTCACACCCATAATCCCAGAAGCACTCACACCCATAACCCCAGTGAATCATGAGTTAATCACCAACTCTAGAAGTCTTCTCCATGATTGCATGAGGCTTTGGATGGACAAATACACAAACCACAACATTCTGCCCCCAAAGATGCATGTACATCTCTTTATGCAAAAGACATTTTCGTCCATCTCTAAGAGTTGACAAAGTCCCAACAGTTTCAGCATTGCTGAAAAGTCCAAGTCCCAAGTGTCCTCCAAGATCTAAGGCAAATTCTTAGCTGTGAGTCCCTGTACAAATGAAAAGTTAAACACTTCCAGCATTGAATGGCACAAGACGAACATTACCATTCCATTATGTACACACAGCAGGATATCAAGAATTGGGAACAAAACACATCCAAAATTCAGAAGGGTAAAATTAATGCCTGCAGCTGCATGTGGAACATCTGAAGCAATCTGTGGCAAATTGTAAGCTCCATGTGGCTCTGCCCCATGGCACTCTTAGTGGTAGCTCCCATGGCTTCACTCTCAGGCTGGCTTTGCTCCCTCTTTGCAGTTCCCCTTAGATGTTCCACATTTCTGGCTTTTCCAAATTTTTGTCATTACCACTGAATAGGCTTCTCACTCACAGTTTTACACACTGCCCTCTCAGGGGCACACTGCCTGGCCTCCTGGGCCTTTTTCTGAAATCGAGGTGGAAGCCTTCTTAATCTCAGAACTCCGACATCCTGAGTGCACTTAAACTAGTGCTGCAGGATGATGCCAAGGTCTGTTGCCAGCTGTAGCTGTAGCCAGGATTTCTTTTCTTTTGCATGTAGAGTTCAAATGCCTGAATAATGAGCACTCTGACCCTGATTCCAAGGAACACATTCTCCATGCTGGTGCCATTCTGGAACCTGGTATGGCTGCTGCTGCCATTCTGGAACTAGGGGCTCAGCAGGTTTCTCCTCAAGGCAAAGTTCCTCACCAAAGTTCCTCAGCCTTAATTTTGAGGCTGCAAAGAGTGGAGACCTGCTGCCTCCTATTATGCTCTCAGGTCATCCCTCCCATTCTCTTGTTCCTTCTCAGCAATGGAGATCCTCTTAGCTCTATCTTTGCATTCCACAGGTTTATTGGAACTTTCTTTCTGACCAACTCACATTTCAAATCATCTTACTGGGTTCTTTGCTCTCAATTCTCAACATAGATCTGGCTAAACAACAACCATGCCACTGCCTCCATATTTGGCTTCTTTGGAATATCTTTTGTCAGATTAATCAGTCCACCATGCTTAATCTAAGTCCCAGGGAAACTATTTGGACACAAGCAAAATGCCAACAAACTTTCTACTAAGAGAAAACATACATTGTCTGGAGTCAACAGCCAATGCTGTCCATCTTCCCAGAAAAAACCTTCCCAGCCTGGTCTCTATAGGTAGGTTCTCTAACAGCCTCTGGTCTTCTGAGCTCTGACCAGAATCTCCCAAACAGAACAGCTGAAGCTGTTTCCAGTGCTTTGCTTGTAGATGGCATCTCCAAACCTTTCCTATCTTTTCCCATAAGCCATTCCCAAAACCTCATAATCCACATGGTCAGGTTTAGCCACAGCAATGATCCCACTTTTCTGATACCAAATTTGGTCTTAGTTGCTCTTCTCTTGTTGCTAGGAAAAATACCTGAGACACAAAATTAAGGAAGCAAAAGTTTATTTAGCTTACAGTTACTAGAGGTTTCAGTCCATACACAGCTAGCTCCAAGGCAGAGTGGCACATGGCAGAGAGCATCCATTCATGGTGGTGGCAAAGGGCAAGAGCAAAAGGGAGGAGCAGCATCAACAATGGCTATAGAGAGAAAGTCTGTCTTCCTGAAGTACATTCAGGCTATCTGCTCCAGGCTGGGAGTGGTGCTCACACCCATAATCCCAGTGGATGATAAGTTAGTCACAAACTCTAGAAATTTGCCCCATGATTGCATGAGGCTTTCGGGGAACAAATACACACAAACCATAACTATATGAAAAAATGATCAGCATTCAATAGATGAAAATTAAAACCACACTGAGATTCCATTTCACACCAGAAAGAATGGCTATCAAGAAATCAACCAATAACAAATGCTGAAGGAACCCTTCTCTGCTGTTGGTGTTAGTGCGGACTGGTGCAACCAGTGTGGAAATCAGTATGGAAATTCCTAAAAAATCTTGGATTAGAGGTTCCATTTGACTCAGATATTCCCCTTCTGGGTGTCTTCTCAGAAGAATTAAAACCATCATACCAGAGTGTAATGTGTGCACATGGTAATGGTTAAATATAGGACAGCTTGGAATAATTAAGTCGTGGCAATGACTCCAATGCCCATTAACTGAGAAATGGACTAAAAAAAAGATATGGCATTTTTATACACTAGAGTACTACTCAGTCATAAAAAAGGATAAGCTTGAGACTTTTATAGGTAAATGGGTGCAACTTGAGTGAAATAAACCAGACTCCTGTGTGTAAACATCGTATTTTCTCCCTGGTATGAGAAATTGAAAGAATAAATATGGTCTAAAATATATAGCAGATACTGTGAAATGGAATGAAACTGCTTAAAAGGAAAAAGAAAGTAGGGGGAAAGAAAGGGGAAAGGAAGGGTGAAGGCCAAAGGGAGAAAAATACAAATTAGCTATCCTAATAGTATCGCTTAGTTTACTGAAAAGGAAGATTTATGATTGTGTCTGGTAATCTGGACCACTAATCTGAAGACAACAATGTGCAATGTAACAACCATTGTTAAATTCCTATCATCTTGTTTACTGAAATTCTGCATCATTTCTCATTTTTTTTACTACTTTTTATTCTCTTTGAAAATAAAGAAAAAGAAAAAGATGGTAAAAAAAAAAATAAAGAAAAAGAAAAAGATGGTTCATGCTAAAATCAGTTGGAGATTTTCTATGCCCATATCTTGTACTCTGAGTAACTACTTTGAAATAAGAATATGCAATGATAACTTATTTTCCTATTATTGTGTTACAAAATGCTGATTTACCTTTTTACATAAAATAAGAATAAAATACAAATTTTTTAAAAGATACTAAATTTAAAAGCCTAAAATGTATCCATATTTATGAAGTAAATGCATCAGACTTGGTAGTCTAATCTTTATTATTATATAATTTTATGCAAAGTATTGCAGTTTGTTAAAGCCAAGGGAATCTCATGTGATTTTAAAACTTATCTAACTTTTGCATTGAATATTCTCTCAATTACAGAGCTAGCAACATATAGTCAGAATAATATTACATGGATTACTCTGCAAGGTTAATAGTGGAAAAGAACTGAAACTTAAGATAATATTTACAGAGAAGAGAATGAGACATTTGTGTCATTATGTAAATATATAACAAAATAATCTTTCCTTAATTAACATGTATTACAGGCTGAGTAAATTACTAATTCAGTGTAAATGAGCTGGATGTATAACTAGTTACTTGACATCCAGTTATTCTGTGCATGCTGAATTCCATTTTAATTTTGGTTAAGAATATCATGCAATACTTTGAAGCAAATCCTCTAGAAAACAATTGCCATCTTAGAAATTACAAAGAAAGTTTAAAATAACAAAAAATGAAAGATGAAATGCAAAATAATTATGGGTTATGCAAGGTTTTAAATATCTGAAATAAGTTCATTTCTTCTGAAATATATCTTTTCATTAAAATTTCTTTGCTTAATCAAATTTTCGTTTATTAGATAAGCTCAATTTCCCTACCCTTGACCCTTGATTAACTGAGAAAATATTTGCTAATTTATAATATTCTTAGTGGTTACCTTAATTAGTGTAGCATGCATTTGTGAGTCTTCAAAATGTAATGTTTATTGCTTTTATTTTCTTTCCAGAAAATCTAAAATCTTAGAAACATTTAATATTTAACTCCTTTCTAATATGCTATTTTCTATTTTGCCCATTTTTTTAAAGACAGTCATTACTGTACTGTTTATGCAGTAAATACACGTTTATATTTATTCAAATGTTTCCATTCTACTTACATCTCCAATTGTGATTATTTTGTTCTACTTAAACAATACCTTTTAGGGCTTAGGGTTTAGCTCAGTTGCAGAACACTTGCCAAACAAATGTGTGGCCCTGGGTTCAATCCTTTACTATTACCCTTTAGTGGAGATGTACAAGTGAATAATTCCCTCAGTTTTTATTTTCTAAACAAATCCCTTATTTTCCCCCATGTTATAAGAAATGTTTTCATTGCATATAGATTTCTACTTTGTTCACTTTTTTGCATGTCTTAAGAGTTATACCATTGTTTTCTGGCTTACACTGTGTTTGTTGAGAAGTTAGTTATTGGCTCATAGTAAATTACAGTCATGTGCCACATGACAAATATGGAAGCACAGAGAAGAGAATGAGACATAAGATCATGCTTCCATAAGATTATATGGTGAATCATTTGGGTCAAGTTTTAGTTTTCAGCATGCAGAGAGCCAGTTTTTCCAGCATCTTTCTTCCAGTGAGCATGTTTGGCCCCTTTGTCAAAAATAAGGTGGCTGAGTGTGTTTGTAGAGGCTTCTGCATCTTCTAATCTATTCCATTGATCCTCAGTTCTATTTTGTTGCCAGTACTGTGCTGATTTTTATCACAGTAGCTTTGTAGTATAATTTCAAGTCAGGAATTGTCATGCCTCCTGCCTTGTCTTTATTGCCCAGAATTGCCTTTGCTATTCTAGGTCTTTTCCGGTTCCAGATAAATTTTAGGAATGATTTCTCTATGTCTGTGAGATATGTCGGTGGTAGTCTGATAAGGATTGCATTAAATCTGTGCAACAATTTTGGGAATAAGCCATCTTCAAAATGTTGGTTCTTCCTATCCAGGAGCATGGAATATTTTTCCATTTTCTGAAATCCTCTATGATCTCTTTTTTCAGAATACTGTAATTTTCTGTGAAAAGGTCTTTGACTTCTTTAGTTAGATTAATTCCAAGGTATTTCATTTTCCTTGGTGCTATTGTAAAAGGTATTGTTTCTATAATTTCCCTCTCAGTGTTTTTGTTATCTGTGTAGAGGAATGCTATTGACATTTGGGTATTGACTTTGTATCCTGCTATGCTACTGAATTTGTATACTAATTCTAGTAACTTCTTGGTGGAGTTTTTCTGGGTTTTCCAAGTAAAGTATCATGTCATATGCAAATAATCATCGTTTACCTTCTTCTTTACCTATTCTTATTCCTTTTATTTCTCTCTCTTGTCTAATGGCTGTAGCTAATGATTCCAGAACTATATTGAATAGGAAGGGTGATAGAGTACATCCTTATCTTGTACCAGATGTGAGAGTAAAAGATTTCAGTTTCTCCCTACTTAGAATTATATTAGCCATTGGGTTGTCATAGATGGCTTTTATCTGATCGAGTAGTGATCATCTATTCTAATTTTCTGTAGGACTTTGAACATGAATGAGTGTTGGACTTTGTCAAAAACCTTTTCTGCATCGATTGAGACAATCATATGGTTTTTGGATTTGGCTCTATTGATGTAGTGTATTACATCTATAGATTTGTGTATACTGAACCATCCTTGCATCCCTGGGATGAATCCTACCTGGTCATCATGTATAATCTTCTTGATGATTTGCTGTATTCTATTTGCTAGGATTTTATTGAGGATTTTTGCATCTATGTTCATGAGTGAGATTGGCCTGTAGTTCTCTCTTTTAGTTGCATCTTTCCCTGGCTTTGGCATCAGTATAATACTTGCCTTGAGGAATGATTATGGGAGGATTGCTTCCTTTGCAATTTCATTGAGGAGTTTTAGGAGTACTGGGACTATATCTTCTGTAAATGTCTTGTAGAGTTCAGCTGTGAATCCATCAGGACCTGGACTTTTCTTTGTTGGTAGGTTTTTTTTTTTATTGCATTTTGTATTTCAGTCTTTATTGGATTATTGAGAGTTGTTATATCTTCTTGATTCAGTTTCGGTAATTTGTACCTTTCTAGGAATCTGTCCATTTCTTCTGTGTCTTCTATTGTTTGAGAGTAAACATTCTCAAAGTAGCTATTTATGATCTTCTGGATTTCCACTGGGTCTGTGGTAATTACACCCTTTTCATTCCTTAGTGCTTGTATTTGATTTTTTTCTTTCTTCTTTTTGATGAGGTTAGCTAGGGGCTTATCAATTTTATTTAATCTTTCAAAGAAACATCTTTTTGTTTCGTTAATTCTTTGAACTGTTTTCTTCGTCTCAATTGAATTAATTTCTGCTCTAATCTTTACGATTTCTTCCTGTCTTTGGGCTTTGGTTTGGTTTGGTCTTCCTTTTCTAGGTGTTGGAGGTGCAGCATTAGGGTGTTTATTTTTTCTCATTCTATTTAACTAATCTGTGAGTTCACAGCTATAAATTTCCCTCTGAAAACTGCTTTCATTGCATCCCATAAATTCTGATAATTTGTGCTTGAATTTTCATTGAATTGTAGGTATTGCTTAATTTCATGTGTAACCCATTGGTTGCTGAGTAGGGTGTTGTTTAATTTCCATGTATTTAGGGTTTTTTTCTGGTTTCTTTTGTTGTTTATTTCCAGTTTCATTGCACTGTGGTCAGATAATATGCATGGGACAATTTCTGTTTTCTTGCATATACTTAAGCATGACCTATGGTCTGGTATGTGATCTATTTTAGAAAATGACCCATGTACAGCTGAAAAAAGTGTGTATTCAGCTGTGTTTGGGTAGAACACTCTGTATATGTCCATTAAGTCCATTTGTTCCAAGCTCTGGTCCAGTTCTGCTACTTCTTTGCTAATTATTTGTCTGCTTGACCTATCTTTTTGAGATACAGGGTTGTTAAGCTATCCTGTTGAGACTGTGGTATTGGATACTAGATTTTTCATGTCCGTTAAGATTTGTCTTATATAATTGAGTGAAACCATGTTTGGTGTGTACTTATTTATGAGTGTTAACTCTTCTTGAATTTTTCCCCTAACCAGTATACAGTGGTCTTCTTTATTTCATTTGATCATTTTTGGTTTGAAGTTGAGACTGTCTGAGAACAGGATTGCTATCCCTGCTTTTTTCTGAGGAACTGAGACATGAAATTCATATGAATTTCTTTATGAGTTAAGTGTGTTTGTTGTATGCAGCATATTGTTGGATTTCATCTCCTAATCCACTGTGCCAGTCTATTTCTTTTAATTGGTGAATTGAGTTCATTTACATTGATGGTTATCATTGAGATGTATTATGATTGACATATTATTTACCTTTGTTATTTACTCATTTTTCTCCTGTGTTTAATTCTTTGCCCTGTTTAGTGGGTTACCTCTGTTCTTGGTCATGGAGTTCTGATCATTTTGGTCCATCTCCAGAACATCTTTTAGTAATCTGTGTAGGGTTGGCTTTGTGGTCATGACATTCTTTAGTTGTTCTTTGTCATGGAAGTATTTCACTTCTCCATCAAACTTGAAAGAGAGTTTTGCAGGATATAGCAGTCTGGGCTGGAATTTGTTTTCTTAGAGGACTTGAAGTACTCTGCTCCATGCTTTTCTTGCCTTCATGTTTTGTGAAAAGAAGTCTGCCATTATTGTGATAGGTTTTCCTTTAAATGTCATCTGTTTCTTTTCTCTAGTGGCTTTCAGTGTATTGTTCTTGTGCTGGATTTCTGGGATCTTGAATATTATATGACTCTGTGTTTTTTTTTTTTTTTTTTGAGGAACCGGGGATTGAACTCAGGCCTTTGCATTTGCCAGAGAAGTGCTTATTCCCTTGAGCCATCTCCCTGACTCCCTACTCTGTGTATTTTTAATTGAGTTGATGTTATTTTCAGTTCTATATACTTCAGTTACCTAAATGTCAGATTGTTTCCCCATATTTGGGAAGTTTTCTGCTATTACTTCTGCCCATATTCTTTTTATATCATTTGTATTGACTCCTTCTTTCTCATTGATGCCTGTTAGTCTCACATTGTTCATCTTTGCATCATCTTGCAGGTGATGAATTATTTTTTCCTGCATTCTAGTTGTTTTAAGAGATCTTTTCTTATATTTTTGCTAGCTGCAACAGTGTCTTCAAGATCTGAAACTTTGTCTTCACTTTCACTCAAACTGTTTTGCAAGCTTGTGATTGAGATTTTAAGTTCCTCTAAATCTCTTTGACTCTGCTTCAAATGATCCATTTCTTTCCTATGTTGCTCATTCAAGGATTCCATCATTTTTCTAATTTCTATTTTTTTATCAGTGTTATCTTGAGAAGTAGTTATTAATTCTTTCATTATAGTTATCCTTTCTTTTTTTGCTTCAGAGATTATTCCTCTATACCTTTCTGCAGTTGTTTCTTCACTTGAGACACTATTAATTCAAACATTTCAGCTGTGTGATTCCAAATTTCTTCTGTGGTAGTGTCTTTTGCAATTGTTCTGGGTAGGCTCAGGGCCTGAGATTTCATTTTGCTCCCTCTCTTTGTCATTTTGTATAGCACTGTCCTCTGACCTTTGATGTAGAGCTTTGGTGCAGGTAAAACCTTAGCATCTAGGGGTCCCTATGTGCAGTCTGAAATTTGGGTGCAGATCTACAAGTTTGAATTCATCCAGTTGTGCCTGGCTTGGGTCTGGCTCTTGTGCTCAGCTTCTCCCTGCTGCAGCCCTTGGAAGTGAACCTGTTGTGCCCCTCTGGCAAGGTGTTCTACTCCTGGATTAGCTGTGTGGTTCTGGCCCCTTGTTTCTCTGCAGGGACTTCAGCTGCCGAGTTTTACCAGGCCTGTATGCCAGGCCTCAGCTGGGTCTGGCGGGGTCCAGAGGGCAGAAGAGAAGGACTTACTCACAAGTGGTCCTGGGCTGGATCTGGAGGGGTCCAGAGTGTGCAAAGGAGTGTGGAAGCTCTCACACACACTAGGCGGGCCTGGGCTTGGACTGAGTCTGGAGGGGTCCAGAGAGTGCGATGGAAGTTCTCACTCATGCCGGTCCCGGGCTGGGTCTGGAGAGTCCCTATGTGCAGTATATGATACCTGATAATATAATAAGACCCTTACAGGTATATGTTTCTACTCTACTTTTTTTTTTTATTATTGTAGTGTATATTTATTTTTTTCCTCATTTTTATTTTATTTTATTTTTGAAGGATGCTTTAATTTTATTGAGCAACAAACAGCAATGAGACAGTTTCAAAACAGGTTAGGACAGTTTCAATAATTAATACATTGCATGTTGTTGTCTTCATAGTGGTTATCCATAGCACAAGATGCAGACATGATATCCTGTCCAAACACTATTAGTACAAATCTTTCTTCTCATTGAATTAAGAGAAAATAGCTGTATATCTATCCTATTTTGTACATCTAGATACAAAATGGTCCTTTTTTAAAAAAAATCAAATCGGTAGGACAGTTTTAATAACTAACACACTGCATATATTCTTCTTAGTGGTTAATTGCTGTACAAGATGTGAACTTGAGATCCTATTTACAAACACCATTAGAACAAATCATTCTATTCATTAAGAGAATGTAACTATATATCTATCCTAACCACTTTGGATACACAGATGCAAAATGGACATTCATCTGTATACCCCTTTTTTTCTAAGTTCCGTTATTTGAATATTATAGGTGTGTAAACTCAGCAAAATATTCTAAAAGAGTCCAGTAGCCCATAATAGCATTGAGTCTTCTGTTTAACTGGCAATGCCAGAAATTATTGACCTGAGTCCCCCACAGCTCAACATAACAGCATGGCTTTACTTCCTATATTTTGTCTTCATACTTTTCTACTGGATGGTTAAGACCAAGGTAAAGCAGGACCTATGCAACAAGAGTTGTAGTTTTTTGGTCTGAGAAGGTCAGTGAAATCCCCTCAGGATTTATCCTGAGAGGGTATATTTATTTTACTAGTATTTTTAAAAACTTAACTGTAAAACAGACTCAAATAGATTCCTCAAGAGGAATTTGAGAAGATATTTTTACTGTAAGACACATAGCTCTATGTATAATATTTTCAAGTTACATGTTATCACAAAAGAAAATGGGCTGGTGAGATGGCTCAGTGGTCTAAAGCACCTACTTAGAACAAGCTCAGCAAAGCACAGGGACCGTGGCTCAATCCCCCAGCACCACATGCCAGTCAGCCCCGCCCCCTGGTGGGCTGAGCTGGCCACACACACACACACACACACACACACACACACACACATAAATAAAATTAAAAAAAAAAAAGAAAATGAAGATTTATTTGGGCATAGTAGCACTTGCCTGTAATTCCAGCACTTGGCTGTAAAAAATTTTAAAAAAAAATTGCCCTCCCCATCAAGGTCAGCCTGGGTTGTATAAAGAGTTCAAGGCTAGCCCGAACTACATATTGAGACCATTTCTAGGAATTGAACTCAGGACCTCACATTTGCCAGGCAGGTAGGTATACCTGAGCTATTCCCCCAGACTCAAAAATATTTTTTAAATTCGGTGTAGCCTATGAGAACAGTGTTTATAATGGCCATAACAGTATACAGTAATGCCTGCAACCTTCACACCCACTCACTCACTGACTCTCAAAGCAACTTCTAGTCATGCAAACTCCATTCATGCAAAGTTCACTAACAAGTGTACTGTTTTTTATCTTTTACTCTATCATTACTGTACCTTTTCTGTGTTTTGCCACCCAAGTATTTGTTTTTCCACTGCCTACAATATTCAGTGTAGTAATCTGCTATGCAAGTGTGTATTCCAGGAGCCCTAGGCTGTGCCACATAACCCAGGCAGGGCATGGGTGCTACCACCCACACTTGTGTACATATGCCCTATGATATTTATGCAGTGACAAAATCACTCAAAGATATGTTTACCAGAACGCATCCCTGTTGTTAATGGACACATGACTATATTGTTCCTTTGCTTTGTCCTCCTTCCACTCCCTACTGATATTTAATATCATCTACTTATATTTTCCTAAATGTGGGCCTAGATGTGACTACTTTTATATTTATCCTGTTTCGAGTTTTTAGTATTCTTGAATTTTTATCAGTTTTATTATTTTTCATCAGTTCTCTTCAAAAGAGTGTTTATCTCTTCAGCTATTGTCTCTTCTTAGTCTTTTCAGGGACTTCAGTCATACCTGTATGTTATTTTTTCACACTTGATCCTCATATGATTTCTTCTATTCTTTTCATTATTATGTCTCTTTATGCTTCATTCTGAAAGCATTAATAGCCCACATCCTATCACAAAGTGTATATGCAATCAGAAGTTAAATTAGAGCTCATCTAAAAATGGAACTTCTTTTTTTTTTTTTTTTTTTTGGCAGAACTGGGGATTGAACTCAGGCTCTTACGCTTGCCAGGGAAGCGCTTATTCTACTGAACCATCTCCCCAGCCTTAAAAATTGAACTTCTGGTTGCCTGTATACTTTGTGATAGGACATGGGCTGTTAATTTTTGCTGTTTGCTTAGGATTCATTTAGCAGAATGAATCAGGAGAGCCTTGAATCAGAAAAGCAAGATTTCCCTAGAGGTTGGGCAACATATTATGTGACTCTAATGACCAAGTCATGAAATAGCTTGTCATGGGTATGAACAGAGAAAGACATCCTCCTGTTAATGCTTTCAGACTTTGTTCCAAGCCAGCCATAAAACTACCATAAAATATTGAAACTTATGTTTTCAATATTATGGCTTGCTGTGGGTAGGTCAAATTGTAAACCTTGTGGTTTTGCTTTGAATGCAATGTAAAAATGGATGTGACTATTTCTTTGAAAATGACAGATGGTTTAACTTTGATTCATTGGTGTATATTATAAAATAAATGTGGGAGTTCAAGCTGACTTTTTGTGATATATGATCACAGTCTGATATTTTTTATATACAGTTGTATAAAGTAGGTTTGATTTTTGAAAACAACATTGCAAAATGGAAACCCATTTGCCTACATTTTAGAAAAAAAAATGAATTACATATCAAATTGTACAGGAGCCAGAACAGAAAAGCAGGCTGTGGGGGACTTAGAGTTTATAATTAGGACCCCCGATCAACCAGGAGTAACCAAAACCTGAAATAGTACAGTGAGAAACAATGCAGCTAAGGAAATCATTCCCTTCTCTCCATTTAATTTTAAACAACACTTTATGGCCACTCCTCCTATCATTGTCCTAAGAGAAGTAGAAAATAAAATAACAAAAACCCAAGGGTTTCTGATACTGTTGATCAGAGCATGGGGTGTTAGGTCTTCTAGCCTGGGACAAGCATGCTTGTGGAAAGCTGCTGAGATGACACTGCGCCTTGTCAATGATGTCTGTGAGCTACCTAGAGATTCAGGGGAAAGGCCTAGGTTGCGTATCCTCTAAATTCTGAAAGCCTGATTTTTGGGAGCTGCTCTTGCTGCTTCTGTGTCCTATGACCTGTGTGCAATGCTTTTGTTTTTTAGGTGCCCAGGTATCATTTTTCTGTCTGTGCCATCTTTGTTGGCATGGACTTGTCCTGAGCACAACTTCCTGCGATCTTTAGTAAATGTAGCTGCTTGCCACTTGTTACTAAGTGTACACTTGGCAATTCTTTGCTTGCCATGCACAGAACCTGGACTATATTAGCCCTTTATGCAGTAACATGAGGAGGAGTTCCAGCCAGGAGACACCTGGAGATATTAACGAGACCGGGAGATATAGCTGGGCACTGTCATTCAAGCTGCTAAAGCCAGCAGCGAAGAAGCCCAGCCAAAAAGGAAGGTAATTCCTCCTGTCTCTCTCCCTCTTTTTGGGTGTACAGGACACATTCCCAGGGCAAACAGCTAATCTGTTCACTGTTTGGAAGCTACCAGACTCTGAGTCAAAAATAAAAAAATAAAAATTTGCCTTTGCTGGGAGTAGGAGGACCTGTGTGGATCCGCTGGGGGTGTATTTCATTGCTGGCCTTCACAGCATACAGATCTGCTTTCAGGGCTGTGATTCCACATAGAGCCGAGTGGAGGTAGCCAGGGTAGCGGGAGGGTGTCACTGCCTTGGCATAGCCATCTACAGCGCGGTACTAGGAAACGTGGCTGCAATCTGCCCGAAATGGTTGTGTTTTGTTGTGGAGTGGGGCTGGCAGTGTACCCTTCACCTTCAAGACTTAAAGGGTCACTTGCATAGTGTCAAGGTTGCTTTCAGGTCACATGCAGGGAGTGTTTTTTTACTAGTGTCTCTGTCTCTCTAGTTGGAAGTTCTGGGCCCTGTCCCTGTCCCCCTTTAGCTTTTGTCTATCAGAGTATTCAAATTTGGCTTTTTAGTGCTGAGCAACTAAGAAAAAAAGAGCTAAGAGGTACAATGCTTCCTCAAATGGAACAGAAAAAGAATTTATGGCCCTTCTAAAAGAGGTTGTTTTGCATCAAACGATCAGGGAAAAGTGGTGGCTAGTCCTCAAACTTGGGCTGAAGTGAGCAGCTCTTGGCCAGGTCCTCAGGCCCACCAATAGCAGTATCCTGAGTAACCTCTTCAATGGTAGTTTTTCTCTCCACTCTACTTGGTTTTGCTTGTGTTGTAATAGTGACTTCATGTGTAGCCCTCTATCTAAAAGGATCTGTAACTTGCATTTACTGACTGAATTTACATAGTGCTGGCTTTCATTTTGAGATTTTGTCACCAGGTATATATGCTTTGTGGTTTGAACTAGTGAGATGAGGGGGACTTTTCTGGGCACAGGTGTGATTTCCTGTTCTTAGGCTGCCAGATAGTGGGGCATCATCTATGGAAGTGCACATTTCTCAGCCAAAGGGACCAAAATCACATTTGTAATTATCCAGGATGGGGGCTTGGGGTTCTACTTGTTATCCCCTCCCTAGACAGGAGACGGGGGGTGGGCGTTGACTTGCATAAGAGACATTCAGCCAATTAGGCATCCCAGTTCTGGACATTTTGAGGACATAAGCGAGACTTTAAGTTTCAAAAAAAAAAGTTGGGCATGGTGGTGCATGCTTGTAATCCCAGCACTCTAGCAGCTAAGGCAAAAGGATTGTTGTGCGTTAGAGACCAGCCTGGGCTACAAAGTGAGCTCAAGGCCAATCTGAACTGCATAGTGAGAACTTGTCTCAAAAAGACAAAGAGAAGGGCAAAAATAATCTCCCCACACAGGGCTGGAGGAATACATCCCCCAACTTTCATCTTTCTCAGGGTATGCTTTCATGAAAGCTGAAATCGGTTGGAGATAATCCCTAAGGTGCCCTGCTAGGTTCTCATGTGGGAACTAATTCCAGGGAAGGCTCCTAAGGATTCTATAACTTAATCCCAAGGAATTCAGCCTTATGAGATCATGACTCTGGGGCCAAAAGGCTCAGAAACTATCAGGAAATGCCCTGTCAGAGACTAACTCAGAGATAGGCCGGTTAGGTTTCCCACAACTCCTGTCCTTAAAACCCGTTATGGCCTATGTGGCCTTCACCCCACCTGACTCCCCAGTTAGATGGCTTCTCAGCTAGTCCCTTTCAGTTATACTTAACGGTGCAAGGAAACTGGGTAGATTCTGAGAGGATCCTAAAAAGTTTCCTAGTGGTGAGTTTGCTAATCCCACTGACCTGGGGAGATATCCAGTTTATCCTGGTTTCTTGTTACACAGCAGTAGAAAAGGAACAGATTATAAGAGCTAAGGAGTTGGCTAATGATAAAGTCATTGCAGCTTCATCTCTGATCATCAACAACTGTTGCAAGAGGGGCCCATGTATAACACAAGGGGTGCAGAAGCCAAACAAAAGTTATACTTTAAGGCCGTCTTAGCAGGTATGCCACAAGGAATTCCCAAACTTGTGAACTACAATAAGCTCAGGGCTATTAGTCAAGGATTTGATGAGAATCTGGCTGCTTTTCAGCACTGGCTTGAAGAAACACTCTGTAATTCACTAACTTGGATGCTGAACCTAGGGAAGGTCAGTTAATCCTAAAGCAATACCTTATTTGTCAGTAAGGCATTACATATTTTATTATTTTATTAGTCAGTGGATATTTTACTAGTAAGTAAGGTATTTCCAGACATTGATACAGGAGAATGAAACTCCCAACCTGAAAGATACATGGGACAAGTTTGTGTTCCCCAAAAGTGAAGAATGAATTTTAGAAACAAGAAAGTTAAGAGCAGAATATATTTACTGGGGGAGAGAAAGAGGGACAGAAGGGGACATAAGTGGTTGGCCAAGGACCCTTCTTTTCTAGGGGTTTTATAGGGCAAAACCATGAGGTGAGGTGGATCTAAGGTGGGAAACATGGGAACTCAAAGGATAGGCATGAGGTGGGACAAAACTATGGCCCACCAATAAGATGACAAGCATAATTGCTCAGGTAAAATTGATCAAATCAGGATCAAATGGGGAAGCACGTCACATAGTAAGTGGGCATGAATATAGAACAGGGGTTCTTCCAGTAGTGGGGTTGGGTTAGACACTTCCTGGCTTTTTCAAGGTGATAATATCTATTAGAATATCAATCACTGATGGCTATACCTAGGGAGGTAGGTGTCTTCGTTTGTTTAATTTTTTGTCTGGAGGTCCAGCCCACAGCTGAGGTGCGTGTCTCTCCCACTGTTGCAAGGTATCTTGTCTTCCATATTGGGTCCTTTGAGGGCCTAGCTCTGTCTGACTGCCTGAAATATTTCTATCTAATTCAGCTGCCTACAACAATATTAGGAGAGAGCTCCAGCAACTCCAACGTGACCCACAAACTGAAATAAGTCAAGTGATCAGTGTAACTTATTTGGTCTTCAATACCCACGATGAAACAGAAGACAAATGAGAGGTAAGTGAGGAAAAGATGCAGACTACAGTTGCCCTATCTGTGAGGGTTCAGGACAAAGCCCACAGCTCTAACAGAAACTGAGGTAACCTGAAGCATGGTAGAAACAAGGCAGAGTACTTTAAGCACAAGTGAATGGGGTACTGGACAAAAGAATGTCCCCAGAAGCTGTGCCCATTGGGCCTGTCAGACATGGAAGAGAGTCCTTGCATTGGAAGAGGGACTACGCTTATTCCCAGAAAGTGGAGTGGGTGGTCAGGAAGGAAGGCTCAGATGGTGAGTGAGGGTGCTTGTGGTGGCCTGCACGGCACCAGGACAGGAGGACTCCTGCCCAGGCACTGGAGCTGTGGGTGACTCTGCAAGTAGAGGCAAATAAATCCCATTTCTCTACAATACTGGAGCAACTTACTCAATTCTCGTTCCTTATTAGGGTGAGTTTCATCCCTCCCAAAAGTTCTTAGGAAAAAAAAGTTCTTGGGGGCCTTGATGGAGTTAACCGGACAGTTTTCTATTACTCCCACTCTGAACTGCTGTTAGATTTCCTTTTCCAAGCTGCCCTTATGGTGGTACTAGGATGTCCCAGTGATATAGGGGAAATGAAACTCCCAACCTGAAATGTACCTGGGACAAGTTCATGTTCTCTAAAACTGAAGAATGAATTTTAGAGACAAATGGAGGTTAAGAGCATAATATATTTATTTGGGGGGAAAGAAAGCTTCTGTCCAAGAGAGGGACAGAAAGGAGTTCCAAGAGGGTTGTCCCCAGGAAGCTATCTCTTCCAGGGACTTTTACAGAATAAAATCATGCAGGTCTAAGGTGGAGGACATGAGAACTTGCTTAGATGAGCATAAGGTGGGACAAGACTATGGTCAACCAATGAGATTACAAGCACCATTGCACAGGTAAAATTGATTAAGTCCAGGGTCAAAGGGGGAAGCAAGTCACATAGCAAGTGGACATGAATATAGAACAGGACTTTGTCCAGGAGCCAGCCCATAGCAGTTGGATTAGTGATTCTTCCTGGATTCCTCAAGATGATGATCAGTCTTGGGTGCTTATCTTTAGGGAGGTAAGCATTTGTTCAGTCTTTGGTCTCTAAGTCTGGTCCACAACAGGAGCATCCATCTCTCTCAGAGTTGCAACATATTTTTCCTTCCATGCTGTCTCCTTGAGGGCCTGGCCCTGTCTGACTGCCTATAATATTTCTGTCTCATTTAGCTGCCTACAACACCAATACCAGTAATTGGAGGAAGTATGCTTCCTACTCGCGGCCACCCAAGCATGCAAATTTCTGGCAGTCCATGACCTTGTTGGGGACTCAAGCTTGATCCCATGAGACCTGATGTCTTTGCCAAGAGTTGATCTCCAAGCATAGGAAGATGGCACCCCAGGAAGAGCTATTAAGCGCACTCCAGTAGTCATTCAGCTAAAAGACTCTAATCTATATTTTCATAGAAAATTGTACTTTAAGAAAGAAGTTAGGCAGGGATTAAAGCTCATTATTGATGTTTTTGGCTACAGGATTACTGGTGCCATGCCAGTGCCTATGAGTAAACCCATCTTACCAATAGCCAAGTCGTTGGGAGAATATTGCATAGTGTAAGATCCCAGAGTCATCAATGAGGCAGTGGTACCTATTCACTCATTAGTAGCCAACCTGCCTATCCTTTAGTTCAGATCGCAGGAGACAGAGTGCTCTCCATCCTTGATCTCAAGGACACCTCTTTTCTACCCATGCAAATCCTAATTCCCAATATTTGTTTGCTTTTGAGTGGAAAGATTCCCATCCAGGACTTTGTCACAAGTGTACTTGCACCATCTTGCCTCAGGTTTTAGAGATAGTTTCCACTATTTGCACGGGCTTTAGCTCAAGGCCTAAGAGATTTAAAGTTCAAAAACAGAGGTACATTACAGTATATAGAGGACCTCCTCACTTGTAGTCTCATTGAGCAGTTATCTGACAAAGCCATTGTTAAGACTCAATTTCTAGAAAGAAAAAAAAAGAGTTACAAGGTACCCCAATTTAAAGCTTGAATTTCAGAAAAGAAAGAAGAAAGAAAGAAAGAAAGAAAGAAAGAAAGAAAGAAAGAAAGAAAGAAAGAAAAAGTGGTATATCTGGGATACATTTTTTAAAAAATAATTTTATTGAGAAGCAAATAGCAATGAGACAGTTTCGAAGCTGATTAGTAGGACAATTTCAATAATTAATACATTGCATATTGTCTTCTTAGTGGTTATTCATAGAATAAGATGCAGACATGATATCCTATCCTCAAACACTATTAGTACAAATCGTTCTATCATTGAATTAAGAGAAAGTAGCTGTCTATCTATCTTAACTATTTTGAATATACAAATACAAAATGGTCCTCCATTTGTATCTCCCTTTTTTGTTTAGTTTTTTCAGATATGGATATTCCATTGTCATTTAAATATTGTAGGTGTGTGAATTCATCAAAATAATCCAATATAGTCCAGTAGTCCATAATAGTAGTGGGTTATCCGTAGGACTGGCAATGTCAGTTGTTGACTTGAGCCTTTTACAGCTCAGCATGTTAATATGGCTTTACTTTTTATACTTTGTTTTTATACTTTTCTGCTGGATAGTTGACACTCAGACAGATAGTAAGGTTAAGCTCAACTGCCTATGTTGTAGGGTAGTAATAATAAGCTTCCCTTCTGGAGAGTTAACAACTTAAATTTGCAGACCAAAAGTTGGGATATATTTTCAACTACAGGACAAAGACAAGTGATCCCAAGCAGAATTGAGGCAATTTGCCTCTAGGCCTTCAAGTCTAAACAACAGCTGTGGTTTTCTCAGGAATGCCAGGTTTCTGCCTCCTAGAGATACCTGGCTTTGGAGTAATAGCCAAACCCCTATGTGAGGCAACTTGAGGACCAGAATCTAAATGCTTGAAATGGACAGCAGATCTCAAGAGTCTTTTGAACCCTTCAAATGGACCTGACATAGGCCTCAGTGTTGGGAATCCCAGACCTAAGACTCCTCTCTTCATGATCAAAAAACAAAGTGTAGCCACCAGAGTGCTAACCTAATATCTAGACAAGGAAACCAGACCAGATGCTTACTTTCTCAAGTGACTAGACAGAGTGTACAGGGTTGTGCCTAAAAAAAATAGCTACTATTTCTTGCACTTTTCATCCAAGAAACCTCTACTTTAGCCTTGTGACTAAAGCTCTTATTTCTAGCCCCACACCAGGTGAAAGCTCTGTTGGAACTCAAAGGACTTTTGTAGATGACTAGATAAAGGATCACCAAATATCAGGCCATTCTTATTTAAAAACTTGATGTTTCTCTTCAGTTTTGCACTGTTTTGAACTCAGCCATCCTTCCCCAACTAACCAGCAGGTAGAACAGGAGTGTGAGCCAAACATCATCCAAAATTGTGCCATTGCCCCAATCTGAGGGACCAGTCATTGACAGGGACAGATAGCATATGATTTACTGATGGCAATAGCATCACAAAAGGTGACATTAGGAAAGGTTATGCTATGGTCAACTCTAGCTACCTCCTCAAAGCTGAAGTTTACCCTGGAAATTTTGCCCAAAAGGCAGAATTTGTCACCCTTAGTTGGGCTCTTCAACTTGCCCGAGACAAGCCAGTCAATACATATACTGACTCCAAAATGCCTTTCTGGTCCTGCATGTAGAGCAGATATCTGAAAACAAAGGGATCCTTTGAGGTAGTCAGCAGTCTCCAATAAAACACAGACCAGAGATACTCAACCTCCTTGAGGCAATAAATCTCACAAGTGAGGTAGGCGTTGTCCAAGCTCTCCACAAAAGAGCTTCAAGGGATTCATACCAAGGGAGGAATTCAAAAGGTGCTGTACCAAGGGAAGAGTTCAAAAGGCTGCATGGGGCCTTGCTTAGTGCCACAATGCAGGCAGTGTCAAGTCATTAAGTTCCTACATGATGCCTTCACCTAGGTTGAGATGCCACCACCCCTCTAGAATGTAGGCTTTCTGTACAGCCTACAGTCCATAACATGGTAACCCAGCTTTCTAAGGTGTCCTGTCTGTGCCATCATCCATAATTCACAGACTTATCCTCCCCAATTGCCTGAACCAGTACAAAGGTATGGGATCTCCCCTGGAGAAGATTTACAAATAGGCTTCACCCATATGTCTATGTGTAAGGGGGACACACACCTCTTGTGCACTGATGCCTTTACTGTCAAGATAGAGGCTTCCCTACCACGTCAGAATGGGCATTTGGGATGGCAAAAGTCCTGCTTTAGAAAGTGATCCTAGATATGGACTGCCTATCCAGAGTGGTAATGGACCATCTCTTACATCTAAAATCACATAGGGAGTAACCAAAGCACTGGGAATTAAATATCACAGCACATTGTGTGGAGACCCTCAGTCATCAGAAAAAGTCAAGAAAGCCAGTCAGACTCTCAAGTGAACCTGAGCCATATTGTGTCAAAAACCCACCATAAGTGGCTAGATCTCCTTAATGAGGCTGGGAGTCGGGTGGGGTGCAAGCTCAAAATAACCTCATCCCGCTTGATATGCTTTATGGGAAACCATTTTGATATCTGACTTACACCAAAGCATTCCAGCTCCTTCAACACATGATCCATCTGGGAACATGCCAACAGGCCCTGTGGGACCATGGAAGTAAGTTTCCTCTAGTACCAAGAGCTAACAATAATTGTCAGTCCAATATCCATCCTAATAATAAGGTCCTAAACAAGACCTGGACAGAGGACAGACCCCAGGGCCAATTCACAACAAAATGGAAAGGTCCTTACACAATCTTTCTAACCACTCCTCCTCACATTAGGTACAGAGAATAGACGGTTGGACTTGCCTCTCCGAGGTAAACTTCAAGTTGCCTGACACACCAGCAAACAAAAAAGAGGGACTACAAACCTTGTACACCTGTGTACCAGTGAACACCCTCAAGATTCTTTTCAGAAAACACCAAGCACCCAGCTGATCCAGGTGAATAAAATTTTTATTCTCTTTAAGTAAATTGTGTGGGCTAATTTTGTGAGTCTTATTTATTACACTTGCTATCCCTGTCTCAAGTCATAAAATGACATTTTTTATTTTTTTCTGTTTCTTTTGGAATCCTCCTGCATGATTCAAAACTGCTTTTAACAGAAATAATAAACCATGATTACTTACATAAGACCCTACCACTAATTACATCTTTCTCCTATCTTCAACAGCTGCCTGAGAGCTTAGCCTAGAGCAGTAATGGTGAACCTTTTAGAGCTTCCAGTGATACAAACAATCTGCTGTAGCACTTGTGCCATAGACAAACCAGCCTAGACAAATTTTCCAAGAAAATTTCTAGGCTTCAAGACAAAATAGATGCACTAGCAGCAGTGACCACACAGCATCATAGGAAACTAGGTCTCCTAGCCACTGAAACAGAGAGGCCATGTTTTTCTCTAAAAGAAAAAATTTATGTATCAACCAGTCTGAAATAGTGAGAGATAAGCACAGAAACTGGCCGACCATGCTTCTAAGACATGCAAAGAGCTAGCTCAGTAATGGACATCTGAGGCAAGTATCTGTAAATGGGGATTTTGGTTACCATCCCAACAGGGCCTTTATTAATTATTCTTGTAACCTTACTATTTAGAGCCTACATATTTAATGTCATAGTTAAATCTGTTTCTTCTTCTTCTTCTTCTTCTTCTTCTTCTTCTTCTTCTTCTTCTTCTTCTTCTTCTTCTTCTTCTTCTTCTTCTTCTTGTATTTTAGGAAGGATCTACAGGGTGTTCAGGGTCTCACTACTAAATTGAACTCGTAGTGATTCGCCTGTTTACAGCCTCCCAAGAGCTAGGATTACAGGTGTGTGTTACCATGCCCAGTCTCAGTTGCTGTCTCAGGGTGCTCTGGGAGTGGGGCAGGCACCCCGAAACCCCTGAATCCCCGGCCCCTGCACCTTCTTACAGGCACTTTAATCCACTGAGGTATTTGGCCAATCCTTGTTTCTTCTTGTTAGTAGATATTAAATTACTGGTGATGGTTCTAGCACAATATCAGAATCTTCGTTCATGTCCATACTGTACCAAGAAAACTTTGGACAAGGAACTCAGCTCCCTTGAACTCAGAAGTAAGTCAGAGTTAAGGTTTATTAGCCTTTGCATAGATAAGGTCCATGACACTATTGAGCTGGAAGCCACCACAGATGACAGAACTTCCTCCTTCCCCCTTTAAAGATTTTCCAGGAATCAGATGTCTTAGGAGGGAAATAGTACAATTACAAACAGTGGAGTTTAGAAAGTCACTCTCTTTTAAATAATACGTAGGGCCATTTCTCCTAACATTGTCCTTAGAGAAGTAGAAAATAAAATACCAAAATGCAGGGAATCTCTGATACTGCAGATGAGAACACATCCTTGTTGGCTCTCCCAGTCTGACCTTCAGTCACCTTCACCCTACTCCCACCTCATTAAAGGGTCATAAATAGTCACTGCATCTCATAAATATGACTAAAATTGGAGTGAATTCTGAAACAAGCGTGAATGTTGAGAGTCTGTGAGATGGCACAGCATGCTGTCAGTGATGCCTGTGGTCACACCTAGAGATTCAGGAGGAGTGGCCTGGGATGAGGTGCATGTCCTTTAATTCTGAAAGCCTGATATATTGGAACTGCTGTTACTGCTTCTGTGCACAATGTTTTTCTGTCACTCTGGGACCATTTTTCTGTCTGTGATATACTGTTGCAGAATTTAAGAAACCAGAGAGATTATAGGAGAAACAGGAGGATTTATTATAGGTATGCATGGACTTAGCAGATTCATGGCCAAAGACCTGAACCCAGAACAAAGGCAGGGCTCCAGTGGTATATATGTTGAAAGGATTTGTCTCTAATGGCACAAAACTTGTGGGCAGGCAAGCAAGTTGGCAGAAGGAGAACAATAGCACTTTATTAAGATGTGACAGTTTTGTAATTTAGCATATCTTGGTGACCCTGCTCAGGCATAACAGGATGTTATGAGCACAGGAGGTTATAAAACTTTCTTTTACAGGGACAAAAGTACTGATGTTATCTGTATTAGGACAAAAAACAACAGCTGGAGGGAGGGCTAAGTCTGAAGGGGAATAGTTTAGGTTGGAAAACTTACTGTTTTCTTTTTAAGTCCTGCTTTCCTATCTTTTGTTGGCACGGACTTGCCCTAAGCACAGCTTCCCATGATTTTCAATAATGCTGCTGTTTACCACTCGTGGTAGCAAGTATAATTGGTAGGTTATACAGTTGGTAATTCTTTACTTGTAACACACAAGAGCCTGAACTATGCCTATTACACAGTAACAAAAGTTCTTTTTAGAGGTTTCATTCAACCCAGCTATTCCCTTGTCCAAACTGGGCATTGACATACCGTGAGAATCAATAATATATCACCCCTCACCATAGAAAGAACTAAAATTAAAAACACTAAACAAAATCAATTACTGACATACAGCAAATATCTACTAAGTATAACAACCATACCTCTACTAACAATAGAGAAAATTCAGTAGTAATACCATACAATTAATTACCTAAAGATTAATAAAGTTTAATGAATATACTAGTAAAGATGAAGAAGGGGAAAATGGAAAAAGTAAAATTTGAAAAATTAGTCCGTGGAAGATGAGGAGAAAAAGGATCCTTCTGAGAAATAAGGGGAAATTAATAGAATTAGATAAAAGTAAGAGAAAAGAAAAAGCAAGAGAAAGAAAAAAGAACAAAATAAAGGAAAAAAGAAAAATGAGAAGCAAAAAATTAAGCAGAACAATAGGGGAACAAAGGATGAAAAACTGCAAACTCAAAACAAAAAAAAGAAGAAGAAGAAGGAAGAAGAAAAAAATCCTCATATTTTTGAATCTATTGTTTTCCTTCAGGATCTACAGCCTTGAACTCTAGCGCATCATACGTTTCTCCACCTAATTTTTAGCCTTTGAGTTTGTGCGTCCCTCACCCTGCTCCAGATACACCGCAGACTGTGGTAACCATCCAAGCCAAGGAATGCCCAGCAAATGTTGGTAGGTGGGGAGCAACCGAACCACTGGTCGCTGGTGAATGGGAGTGGCGGAGCTGGGGTTCAGGCATCCTGCTGGACTTCATGCCAGCACTTTCAGATCCAGCCGCTTCCGAAAGCCACACACACTGCTTGGCTTCTCACCATGCAGGGTAGACACACATGTGCTTCCCAGGCTGAGCTTCAACCTCGCAGGGCCTTTATAGTTAGCTCAGTGGGTCTCGAAACTGTGGTAGAGTAACACTAGAAACTCTGGAGCAAAGTCGTTCAGTGGCTCAGTCTTAAAATATTAACACCTTCCCCCAAATAGCCCCTAATTAAACCCTCTCCAAAAAAAATGAAAGACAGAATTTAAACTGAACAGCTGAAGTGAGCAGACACTTCTCAGAAAAAGTACAGATGGCTAATAAATATGTAAAAATATGTTCACAATCCCTGGCCATTAGAGAAATGCAAATTAAAACACTGAGATTCCATTTTACCCCAGAAAGAATGGCCACAATCAGGCAATCCAATAATACTTGCAAGTCTGTAGAGGAAAAGCGACCTTTCTATACTGCTGGTGAGCATGTAAGCTACTACACGCCCAATGGAAATCAGTACTATGATTCCTCAAAAACTGAAACTGGGGCTGGGGAGATAGCTCAGTAGCATAACCACCTGCCTGTAAAGCACAAAGTCCTGAGTTTGATCCCTGGTACCAAAAAACCAAAAAGCAACAACAACAAAATCAACTAAAACTACAAATTCCATTCTACCCGCTATTTTCCTTCTAGATATCTTCCTGAGAAAGTTAAAGCCATCACATCACAGCGCTACCTGCATACACATGTTTACAGCAGTGCAACTTAAAAGAATTAAATCTCGACTATGGCCTAGGCCCCCACCAACAGATGAATGGATAAAGAAAAGGTGGTATGTATTCACAGAGGACTACTACTCTGATATAAAGAAGGGTAAACGAGAGTTATTTGAAGTAAATGGATGCACCTCATCACCATAATGTCAAGTGAAATAAGTCAGACACAAGAGTTCAAATTTGACATGGTTTCTTTTATTTAAGAAACCCAAAATATAAAGAGGAAAATAAAAGGTAGGTAATAGGATAAAGGGAGAATTTTTTTCAAATGAAAAAGGGAACAAAAGATGGACGGAAGGAAGGGAAAAGATATTTTAAAGAAAGAAAATTGGAGAAAAAAATAGACAAAAAGCTTCTGTGAATGGAAAGATGGGTGGGGCAACAAAAGAATTTAGATATGTTGTGTACCTGTACAAACTGCCCAGGATAAATGCAATCATTATGTATGCAAACATGTGCTAATAAAAATATAGGTTTAAAAAACACTAAAATTTTCAATTCTAAAGTATCAGTTTTCATAGTTTCTTTGTCTCTGGGGAGATTTCCTTTTCCTTCTGTATAATTGCTATGGTTTGGGTGTAATTCATCCCCCAGGAGCTCCTTTGCTGGAAGATTGGTCCTCATCAAGTTTATTGATGAAGAGGTAGGACTTAGTGGAGAGTGCTTAGCTCACGGGGGGTCACTGCCTTTGTAAGAAACTAATGCTTGTTATGTGGCATGGGCTCTTGTCAAAAGGGTTGTTACAAAAGGGCAAGGCTGGCCTGTGTCGTGCTCTCTGGCTTCTAGCTGTGACCACACTGTGCTCTCTCAGCTTTTCCGCCATGATACTGTCTGCCCTGATGCAACACAGCCCAGGGGGGCCCTCAGCAAAGACTGAGTAAACAGACCTGGTCCTGGACCTTCAGCTTTCAAAACTGCTAAATAAGCTTCTTTCTAAGTACCCAGTTTCAGGTCCTTTGTGATAGCAATGGAAAATGGACTGAGGCAATAATTATATTTTCCTTTTTCTCGCTGAGTGTAGTTACAAGGCCTGCTTTGGAAACTTTTGTCTGTATATTCAACATCTGAGTCCTCTAGAGTTGATTTTCTCCCCAGTAAGAGTATGTGAAACTTTCCTAATTCATCAGAGGTCAAAAAATGTGGTTTGTGTCCTGACTGATGTTACGTTTATGTTATGGATTCTTTATTCTAGATTGTTTTCATGTTTCTCCAAAATAGCAAAGGTTTTTTTTTTTTTTTTCTTTGTTTGCTTGTTTTGCATTAGTGGATTAGACTCACATTACAAGCTCTTTCTTGCTGGTAGTGAGTGGAGACAAAACAAATCTTTTATTTTATTTTAAATTAATTTTATTGATACACTTTAGATATGCATACTGATCACATTCATAATAGAGAATTTGTACCTATTCATAATGTATCTTTTTATTTTTTATTTTTTAAAGAACAAAAAATAGTAAAACAAAAAAACATTAGAATTGATACAAAATTTCATTAAACAAAGTAATAGGAAGTCAACAATGGTTGTTGTATTGCATAATGTTACTTTCAGATTAGTTGTTTAGGTTACCAGATATAAACCTGCAAAATTAGTTTTAAAAAAGTTATGAGAAATTAAAAAGAAGACAAAAATTAAACATTAACTGCTTCTTTCAGTAAACCAGCAGAAATCAATAGTACAATTATCCAAACTATCCTGCATATATACGTCAATATATCTTTTTCCTTCTCTCTCTCTCACTCTTTTTGTTTATTTATTTATTTTGTATTTTTTTTACGGAAGGGTCTACAGCATGTTCAGGGATTCACTAAAAGATTGGACTGGTAGTGACCCACCTGTTTACAGCCTCCCAAGCGTTGGGATTACAGACACGCATGACGCCCTGTCTCAAATGCCATCTCTGCGAGCCCTGGGGGCGGGGCAGGCAAGGCAGGCCCGGAGATCGAACCCCCAGCCCCTGTGCCTGCTTGCAGGTGCTTTAATGTGCTGAGCTATTTGGCTGACGTTTCTTTGCTCTCTTTTACCCTTTTCTTCATCCCAGTTTTTTTCTTTCAACTAAACAGATTCTTTCCCTTTCACAGTATCTATTGTACCTTTCAGATTGTATTTACTCTTTCAGGTTCTCACACTAGTGAGACAAGATGATGTTTGCACACACAGTTCTGATCTATTTCACTTACCAACGCAGTCTCCAGTTGCATCCATTTTCTATAAAAGCCTCAAATTTATCTTTCTTAATAGCTGAGTAATACTTCATCGTGTAAAAATGCCACAACTTTGTTATCCATTCCTCAGTTGATGGGCATTTTGGGTTGTTTCCAAAATTTAGCTATGACAAATTGCATTGCTATAAACATGGGTGCACATATATCATTGTGGTATGATAATTTTAGTTCTTTTGGAAAAATACCTAGGAGGGGAATAGTTGGCTTGAAAGGGACCTTCAATGGTAGCTTTCTGAGGAATCTCCATACTGATTTCCATAATGGTTTTATAGTTCGTAATACATTTTGATTCATCTTTTTCCTTTAAATCCCTTCCCCTCTCTTCAACCTCTTCCCTCCCAATCTTTTCTTTTTTTTTTAATTTTAAGTGATCTTCTTATAGTCTGCCATATGTATGTGTTGTTCAAAGGTCCACATTAGTCAGAGTTTATGCATGGGAATTTGTGGAGTTTCCTTCTTAGCCTCTCTCCTTTGTGAGATTTCTATCTCACCTTCTAGCAGGCCTTGCTGTCTCAGGTTCTGTCCTCTTTGCTCATACTAGAAAAATGATCATCATTCTGTTAGAGTTATGGCTTCCTTTGCAGTCTGCCTATGGAGCCGTGCTGAAAGCACACACACACACACACACACACACACACACACACACACAGAATCAACAACAACAAAAACAGGAAACTCAACCACGACTGGTCATGTCCACTAAGTTTTACTTTCTCTCCAAAATTTTCTGCCATTGTGACTCATCCACATGGCTGACACTGACAAAAGATCTACAAACTGTGGTACAGGGTTTCAGGATAAATCCTGAGGGGATTTGACTGACATTGTCAGATACAAAAGTCCCATTTCTTGTCATATAAGTCTTGCTTTATCTTGGTCTTAACCATCCAGCAGAAAAGTATAAAAATGAAGTATAAAAAATAAAGTCATATTAATATGCTGAGCTGTAAAAGGCTCAAGTCAACAACTTCTGACATTGCCAATCCTATGGAAAACCCACTACTATTATGGACTACTGGACTATGTTGGAATATTTTGCTGAATTCACACACTTACAATATTTAAATGGCGATGGAATACCCATCTCTGACAAAACTAAACAAAAAAGGGGAATACAAATGAAGGACCATTTTGTATCTGTATATACAAAATAGTTAAGATAAATAGACAGCTACTTTCTCTTAATTCAATGAGAAGAAAGATTTGTACTAATAGTGTTTGGACAGGATATCATGTCTGCATCTTGTACTATGAATAACCACTATGAAGACAATAATATGCCATGTATTAATTATTGAAACTGTCCTACTAATCGGTTTTGAAACTGTCTCATTGCTATTTGTTTCTCAATAAAATTAATAAAATTTTTTTCCTGCCATTAGTTCATTCTCCAGAGCTGTTTTATTTTATCTGAGGGAGTTTCAGGCTATTAGGACTTTACCCTTCTGTACTGGGATATATACCTTTCCAAATCTTAAGTTTTAAAGTCATATTTTAAGAAATGTTAGCTGATTAGAAACTGAAGATTCAGTGGTGATTGATGCAAATTAAAATATACTTCAGCATACCACTACAAATTCATTGATGAGAATCTAAGAGAACTTTGTCCCATTACTGTGGTTTTGCCATATCTGGTTAACCTATTCACAATCTTTTTAGAGTTGCTCCTAAAGGCAGGAAAGAATGTGAGCAAGCTGAAGATGATTGTGTCAGATACCCCTTACATCCGATGTCCCTTACATCATCCTTTTTTGTAAACATTGACTTTCAACATGGAGAAATAACCTTTCCAAATTGGTGTCTAATGTCCTAATTTTCATTGCCACCATAGTCATAAACAGCTTCTCCACATTGCAGCAACAATTTTGTAGAGCACACATCAGTTGAATAGGTTACTTTAAGTAGCAGAGGGCATTTTTTTAGAGACATTTCAAAAATACTCATTATGGCTCCCTTTTGGAAGAATGGAAGGGTGGGGCACCTGAAGGTTGTGGCTAATGTACATGGCTAATGTAGTGTGGTTAATGTATAGTGGGTAACTGAGGCCCCAAGGAGCACTGATAGCATGTTGTAAGGTGGCTAATGATAGACAGTGCAGGATGTTGGGCAGATAAATACCAAGCTTGTCAAAACATTGTTTTTCATTGTTTCCATATTTACTAACTAAGTAATGTCAATAAAACCTAGCAAGTCTAAAAGTGTTTTAAGATCCCAAATTAGCCTATACTGCATGAAATGGTAGTTATGGGTAGGAGATAGCATTCCTGAGTATAAAAGAATGCTGTGCCCTTCAGACTTCAAGTCCCTTTGTTGCATTAACAGTTTCATCTCATGCTTAAGTTACACTCAAAAGCAGTGTTTCTTGAAATGTGCTCAGCAACCTCATGTGCAACATCTTCCGTGGTTTTGCTAAAAATGCATATTCATAACCTTATCTTAGCTTATCCAGTAGCAAACCCAGGGTAGGCAGGGTAAAAGTGATGAAATCTTTCAACTTGCGTTTTTGTCAGCCTTCCCTGGGTGAGACATATGTACATGAAAGACAACTACTTGGTAGCCTTTGGATGGTATTACTCAGTTTAGATAGCATAGCACAACAAAATGAACTATCAGACCAAGAAAAGACTTGGTGGAAGCTTAAACTCAAAACGTAATGTGAAGAAAGCTAATCTGAGATCTTGCTCAACTTTTCCCAAACCTTAAAGTCATTTTTAAAAATCATAATAAAATGACTTGGTACATTATGAGATTTCCCTCTTATTTAACACATATACTGTACTTCCTAAGGACAGAACAAGCTGGGGGAGTGAGAAGATCAGTAAAATATGGACATCACTGTCCTCAAGTAGATTCTTTTCAGTTAAAGGCAGACTAGAGTGACCAGAATAGCTCGAGGAAGAAAAAAGTTCTAGGGCCAGGCACTGGTGGCACATGCAAGTAATCCCAGCACTTGGAAATCTGAGGCAAGAGGGTCACTATGAGTCTGAGGTCAGCCTGGGCTACATAGTGAGACTTCTGTCTCATCACCCCCCCCCAAAAAAAAAGAACAAAAAAGCTCTAAATACTTTAATTGGTGTTGTGATTTAGAAAGAAGCTAAAACTCCCCTCTCATGTATTAACATTAATGAGTTTTTCAAGCTATCTGGATGACAAAAAAGTGAAATTCATGAGGGATCACATGAAAGACCCATATCAATGATAGACATAATGACCAATGCCACAAAAAGAATGGAATTAAAAAGGTATTTTAAAACAAATGTCTGCAGTGTCTCCTCAGTTACATTTCTAGAAGTAGAGCCTGAGACAAAGATTCATATGCCATTGGTTTATCGAGAGACTGTTTTCCTCAAACTCTCAGGGAGTAAGTAAGGGTAGGGAAGAAGCAGGTTGAATGTAGTTTTAGAGAACACTGAGGCTTCGTCTCAGCCTGGCTGCAAGAGCACACTGGAGCATGGCACAAGGGAACACCTGCCTGTATCTTACTGGTCATGGGCCATCACCTGCATCCACCTATGTCTCCTAGTCATCTCCTGTGGACCAAGGGTGATACCTCATCCCTGGCAAGGCATGAGACTGTGAACCAGGAGCAACCTGTATTCCCAGAGGCTGAGGATGGTTTCGGGTTCTTCATTGCAGCTAATCTATAGAAAACTACATTGCTAAATATTATATTATTACCTTAGAAGAGTATCGATAATATCTTTTGTTATTATACAAGAGTATCACACTTTCCAGTAAGGCAATTAGAGAGGGCAATTAAGGCAACTGTTGAGCTCAACCAGTGCCTCAAATAATTCTTGCATTATATGCCTCTCACTCTTAAGACTATGCAGTCACACTCTCATGATTTTATTTTTGTTGTTTTTTATTTTTTTTTAAGTTACTTATTTATTTGGTACAGGTTCTTGCCACATAGCTCAGACTTGTAGTGATCTTCCTGTCTGAGCCTCCCCACCAGTGGGATTACAGGTGTGCACCAAAATGCCTGTTTTGGTGGCTGGCACAGTACTTCCAGGGTTCCAGGGTGGTATGGCATGCAGTACTGCGGAATCAAACACCAGTTTTTGCATTTGCTAGGTAGGTGCTTAGACCTCCAAGCTATCTCCGCAGCCCCACATTCTCATGGTTTAAATCTACCTTTTAACCTTCATTTGTTGTCTTCCATGAGCTTCTTTATGCTTCAGTGCCATATCCAGTGCAGCTCTCAGACTTCTTAGGGTGAAGGACAGTGGAGGATGAAGAAATAAAGATAAGAGTCAGAAAACAAAACTGAAGGTCATGTGGAGCCCTCTCTCTGGATGAGAGAAAAAGAACTTCTCAACAACTGCAGTGTGTTTGTTTATATACTTGGCAGGTTGATACCACAGGACACCACTGTGCCTAGCAACTTGGTAGCTTGTCTTGTCTCGGGCACCTGGTGGTCTCTGAGCTGCAGCAGCTTGCTCACATGGCTTGCTTCGGGCACTCTTCGTTTTCTGGACTGGCCTTCTCCAGCCCCACATATGTGATCAGTGTCCAACTTTAGCCACTTCCACACTTTAGTATCTCATCTTTAAAATGCAATTTATTGGGGCTGGAGAGATAGCTCAGCAGTCTAAGCACCTGCCAGGCAAGTACAAGGACCTCGGCTCAATCCCTGATAGCACATATTGTGCTGGCCCTAGAACCCTGGGCATGCTATGCCGGCCACCAAAACCAGGCATGGTACAGCACACCTTTAATCCCAGCACTGGGCAGGCTAAGACAGAAAGATGAGTCCAAGCTGTGCAGTGAGGCCCAAATAAATAAATAAAAGATTTTTTAAATGCAGTTTATTAACTGAATGTGCTGATGGAGCCATGCAATTCCAACCCTCTGAGGCCAAAGCAGAAGGGTCACCATGAGGTAGAGGCCAGCCTCAGGCACATAGTGAGTTCAAGGCCAGCCTGCACCACATAGCCAAGACTTTGTTGTTAAATAAGTAAAAATAAATAGATAAATAAAATGCAGTTTATAAAAGTAAACTATTAGATTTGCTGAGAAGATAAGATAAACCATACTGAGTGCTTGGCCCAGTACCTGGCACACAGGAGCACTTAGCGCGTTGCAGGGGGCGTGGCTGTTTTCATTTCCTTACCCTGATCCGTGGCCGAGTCTCCCTCACCTGTGTCCACAGATGTCCGTCAGCTCACTGGACTAGCTTCTTCTCTGCCTCAGACGCTGCTCTCTTCTCCATCCAGGCCTGACACACAGCTCTTCCAAAAGACACTAATCCATCACACCTATCCCGCAATTCTCTTCCTAAAAAATTCATCCTATCAGCTTTCTACTTAATGCTCCATTACTTCCATGCTAACAATTCCTGATTTGTCTCCAATACAAGTTTTTTCACAGCTTGGCTCTTCCTTTTTTTCCATTCTTATCTGTTGTTCTTCTCTTATTAGCTGTTTTCAAAATTTTAGCCTCAGGAATTCTTTTTGTTCTTAAGAACTACTAAGGGGCCAGACAGATAGCTCAACAGACTAAAGCACCTGCTTAGGCAGAGCACAGTGGCCAGAGTTTGATTCCCAGCATGCAGTGCTGGTCCCACCCCTGGGGCATGCTGAGACAGCAATTAAGACTGGGCATGGTGGTGTGCACCTGTAATCCCAGCACTTGGGAGGCTGAAAACAGGACAATCACTACCAGTCTGATCTGTGTAGTGAGACCCTGTAGACCCTGTACTAAAATACATTTTTTTAAAAATCTTAAAAAAGGAACTATTAAAGCCTCCAAAGAACTTTCTTTTTTGTGTTTCCTCTACTGATGTTTGTTATAGTTTATATCTATTTGTCCCCCAAAACATTCATGAAGTCATGGGAAGCTTTTGGAGTTTGTGATATATTATTGTGGATGTGAATGCTACACCAGGGGAGCATTTACATTACAATGTAAATTGTAATGTAATTTACATTACAATGTAAGGAGGGGAGAGAGGCTAGCTGGCAGCCACAGATGCTGCCCCTCCCTTTGTTATTCTTTCTTTGCCACCTCCACGAATGGCTGCTCTGTGTCCTGTGCTACTCTGCCAGCTAAGTGTGGACTGAAACCTCCATTAACTGTGAGCTAAATAAACCTTTCCTTCCTTTATTTTGGGTGTTGACTATTTTGTTCCAGCAAGGAGAGAAGAGTAACTGAGACACTTGTGATATTTGAAATTAAAACTGAGAAGTGTTGAAAAGATTTACTTATTAATTTTTAGATTTTCCAGGAATGGTGATACACACCTATAATCCCAGCACTTAGGAGGTTGAGGCAAGGGGATTACTGTGAATTGGTCAGCCTGGGCTACAAAGTGAATTCAGTGCTAGCCTGAACTGCATAGTGAAAACCTATCTCAAAAAGGCAAAAAAGTTTTACAGATTCATTCTATTTATTTATTGTATTTAGTACAGGGTCTGCAGGGTCACTACACAGATTGTCTGCCTAAGCAGGCACTTTAATCCGCTGAGATATCTGGCAGCCCTTTACAGATTCATTTAAAAGACAAGTACTCTATGTTATAAATAGCAGTTTTGTAAATAATAAACATATTTTGTGAACTCAATTTAGAGAGAAAAACTGTCACTTTTCTATTTTTGTGAATCCCTGTTTTTTTCTGGCTTAACATAGGACAGCTGCATTCTCATATCCACTTTTGCATTTAATACACTGCAAATATGGTATTTTGGCTGAAGAGAATCTGCCCTCTTGCAGATATGTAGTTAAAAAAGGGAGAAGTATTTTAAAAGCTTCATAAATAACTATAGATATTCCTCTATCAGTGCTGAGTATATAGCTCAGTGGCACAGTGCCTACCTAGCAAGTGCAAGGTCACGAGTTCAGTTCTCAGTACCAAATAATAATAATAATAATAATAATAATAATAATAATAATAGATATTCCTCTATCATAATAATACTAATCTTTGATAAATGCAGTTTTTCAAAGATTAACTGCAGTGAAGTACTTGAAACCATAGTAATGGTCTCTTTATATTGTTGCATTAAAACCTGTAGCTGTTTTGCATTCTGAGAGCATCTTGTAACTTATTCATGATTTTGATTTCACAAACTCTCTGGAGGGCATCAGGCACCCCAGCATTCTTGGACTACACTTCAAGAACTATGTTCTATACAAACCATGTTTTAAAGCATACCTAGGATTTCTGTTGAGTTTTGTTTTTCATGGTACTGGAGATTAAACTTTCCCTTTCTTCTTTCTTTCTTTCTTTCTTTCTTTCTTTCTTTCTTTCTTTCTTTCTTTCTTTCTTTCTAACATCATTGATTTATGTGATCCATGGTTTCGCTACCCAGCTCAGACTTGTAATGATCCTCCTGTCTCAGCCTCCTTAGACCTGGGATTGCAGGCATGCACCACCATGCCAGGTTTCAGTGAGTGGCACAACCCACCCAGAGTACCAAGGCTCGCATGGCATGTCGTACCAGGGATAGAACCCAGGTCCTTGCACCTGCGTGTGCTCACCAGGCAGGCACTTAGACCAGCTAGCTATCTCCTCAGCACCTGCAGTCCTTTTTAAAACTTTTAATTTGAGACAGGTTCTCACTAAGGTGCCCAAGCTGGACTTGAGCTTTTAGTTCTTCTCCCTCAGTTTCCTGAGATGGTAAGATGATAGACCACCATGACCACAGGATTTTGTTTTATTTAGCTATGGAGAGGCCAAGGATCACAAGTTAGCTTGTAGTCTGTTATTCTGAAGGCTGAGGCAAGATGATCATTTAAATCCACCAGTTTGAGGCCAGCTGGGTGACATACATAGCAAGACCCCACCATGAAACAACAAAAATAAAAAGCTTGTTACTGACAGCTTAAGGGGAAAGGAAACTCTGTTCCACAGGGGTCAATCAGAAGACTTCCAAGAACAAAGGAATGCATGAGCTAAGCCTTTATTGTGATTTCTCAGAAGGAACAGGTAGGGCAGGGCGAGGAGTGGCGCACGTGTAACACAGGGTGGCTTGGATAATGTTGTCAGGCTTGAGGACAAAGGGTGGTCCCTGGTTGTTCAGTACCTGACTTTTTTTTTTTTTTTTGCGGAACCGATGATTGAACTCAGGCCCTTGGGCTTGCTGAGGAAGCTCTTATTCTATTGAGCCATCTCCCCAGCCCCAGTACCTGACTGTAAGCAGATTTATGGCAAGGTATATGGGGATGCAGATAAAAAGGAGGCAGTTTGCATGTCAAAGGCGTACTCACAATTAAATTGTTTGCTATCATAGAAATTAGCTGCAGCTGGGCAGGGCAGTTCCTCTCTGGGTCTGTCAGGCTCAAGATATCAAAGCACCATATAGTACAGAAAATGAAAAATGTAATTAATATACCTCTCTGGTAAGTGTAATTGCTTTCCCATAATAGATCAGATATAGTCACAGCCCCCTCTTCTTTTATTGTTAGTCCTTCTATTTGTTTTGCTCATTTGAACTCTTCTCATCCATCAAAAACCAAGATCAAAGCTCTTTTATACTTTAAATTTTATTCTGACTAACAATTAGGTATTTAATCAATCATACATTGCCTTACAACACCACTTGGATTATTCTCCTGCATTATGATTTACCTTTCCATGGTATAAGATGTGTCTTTCCAACTATATCATCAATATCTTAAGATCAGCAACCTCCTTCTATATGGTTAATATATTTGGCATCTTCCAGAGTTTTTATCTTTATGTGTGTAAATCTGCATGAGCTTTGGGCTTCTTTCTCTGTCTTATGTCATGCTAGCTTGTCCACCTACTTTCTCAGCTCTTAGCACTTTATTTCTTGACTGGTTGTCTTTCTGTGGTCTCTCCCTTTGGATTAGAAGGATGTCTATGAAGTGTAGTTTTTCAAAGCAGTAACCAATTTATTATTATTTTAAAATGTATCATAGTAAAACACACATTGCCATTAGTTGACCTCTAAATACTCTCCTCTTCAAAAACATTTATCCCGGGCTGGAGAGATGGCTCAGTGGTCTAAAGCACCTACTTGGAACAAGCTTGGCAAAGCACAGGGACCGCGTTTCAATCCTCCAGCACCACATGCCAGCCAGCCCCGCCCCCTGGTGGGCTGAGCTGGCCACACACACACACACACACACACACACACACACACTAAATAAATGTTAAAAAAAAATTAAAAAAAAAATTTATCCCATTATTCTTTTTATTTTCTTTTCTCTCTGTGTAATGCAGGCTGTCCTTGAACTCACAGCAATCCTCCTGCCTCAGCCTCCTGAGTGCTGGGATTGCAGGCATATTCCACCATACCTGGATATTCTTGCCATTTGATGAAGCAGTTCATAAATCCTCTTCCGTGAGTAAGTTATACTGTTGTGCCCAACTCAGTATCCTGAATTAATTCAAAATATTTGTTTTTCATGATCATTTTAATTCTGAGGAAAAGGCAGAATTCACATGGTGCCATAATGATGTTATGAGACTGCCTTTCTATCGGACAGCCCCAGAACTCACTCTAATTTTGATCATACCTCATCAAGACACTGGCAAAAGAGTACTTCCAGAACTGCTGCAGAAAGTGGCAAGAGCAAAGGGAATCTTGTGTTCAAAGTATTTTGGAAGTGATTAATGGAGAGTGTCTTTTACTGTAGTTAATTTTAAAATTCAAAAATTAACCACATATATTTTAAATCACATCTCATATTATTGTGCTATCTTTGCTTTTATCTCTCAGGTAGGCTACACTTACCAAAGCCATATCAATTTTCATTGATTTTGGTCAGCCAGATAGCTCAGCGGATGAAAGCACCTGCTTAGGAGACAGAGTTTCGATCCCCAGTGTGTAGTGCTGGCCCTGCTCCCAGGGCACACTGAGGAGACCAAGTCTAGGTGTGGTGGCACATGCCAGTAATCCCAGCTCTTGGGAGGCTGAGAACAAGAGGATCACTACGAGTCTGATCTGTGTAGTGAGACCCTATAAACCATGTACTGAATACATAAAAAAAATTTTCATTGATTTTGATAAATAAATCCTGCCTGTAAGATTATTCTGAAACAGGAGTTGGCATCACATAAATGTTGTAACTAATAACAGCATCAACCACCAGATAATGCTGTAATATTTAGAAACTCCTTTATTTAGCTCTGACTCAGTATCTCACCCTAATTTGTATGATAGTTTGCTGAGATAGCCAATATGATTTTTAGAAAAAGTAGTTGAGGACTAGCTAGGAAAAGACATATTTTTCATCTGTCTTTGTTTAAACCCCCATATCCCTTTATGAATACAAAGACCATGAACATTGTGTTTCTTAATGGGAGCCAGAGCAGCGAACACATGTGTTGTGTTCCCATGGTAAAGCCGTCTATTTGGCACACTTAGGGTTTCATTTTTCCATTTCTCTAATAAGGGAAGGCTTGGGTTCTTTTAGTGTGGTAATGAGTTTAAAAGGCAAAAGTTGTTTTCATTTTGATCAAGTACGGTTATAGAAGATGTAATCTTATGATTAAAGGTTAGTCCTAAAATAGTAATTAGGTAGTAGATGAAGGATTCCCATACAATGCAGTTAGAGTTAAAAGAACATGGGAATTCATTTAATTTCATATGGCATTTGTTTTCAGCATCTAAGATTTGACTATAACATGGACCATGGGGATGCTGATGTCAATGCCTTGTTGAAGGATATCGTCCTCTATTTTGTGCTAACAACTCATTATGTATACAGCTCATAGCTCATTATGTATATATCAACAACACGTGGGCTTGTTTTGTGGCGACACTGGGGACTGAACCTAAGACCTCTTGTATGGTAGGCAGGCATTCTGCCATTAACCTACATCTCCAGTCCTTTTCATTGTCAAATTTCAAATAGGGTCTTTGCTAAGAAGGCTGCATATTAGAGGTCCTCCTGCCCTCACCCCGAGTAGCAGGCATTACAAGTGTGCACCACGGTGCCTTAAATATTCTTTGAAACTTAGAAGTCTCATTAGGTTGAGTTACAAATCTGTCTTGAGTTTATTGTTCTCCAAATAATATTTAATTAATTAAGTTATTCTCTGAAAGGAACCTCTCATAAATTGCAAAAGAATCTCCCTTATTATATTAAGATTTAATTAAAGTGTATTTGTCATCCATTGATTTCCTGCAGTTTATTGCTGCTTATTTTTAAATGAAAATTATACTTATCTTTTACTAAATTTTTATAAGCAAATGAAATAGTGTGACAATGTTTTGAAAAATAGTGCCCCATTTGTGTGAGCTAAGGTTTATAAGTTCTAATAATATTCCTCATTAACACCTTTCTTATGTTAGAACCTTAATCACTGGACCTGTTTTCAGACAACAGGCCCCAATATTATTCACCATTTTGATGACCCCTACTGGAATTTTCCAAGAGTCCGTACTTTTACAAGAGCCTTGTTGAGATACCATCTAAGTCTAACCACAAATAGTTTCTGCAGGTCTTAGAAAATAGCTTTATAGAAAAATGATCAATTTCTGTTAGTTCTAAAAGTCTTCTTTATTTAAAATATCTCAAATATAAAAAAAAAACTGCAAAGTCCTTAAAGTATGGAGGAAGATTCACTACTAAAATTGCTAAGTAGCAACACTACTTGTTAATTATAGCACTTGATTTTAATAGCCAATCAAGTTTAACTTTATGTGTTAGTCAAATTATCAAATTAGCCAGCCTGGGGCTGGGGATATAGCTCAGGAGATAAAACCTGCCTGCAAATACAAGGTCCTGAGTTCGATCCCTGGTACCACAATAAATAAATAACAAATAATAGTCTAATCAAGTATATCCATAAATAGAAATAGTAAACTATTGCTCCCAAATCCCCTTTAGTTCTTGTCTCCAACTTCTCTCATAGAGTTTTACTAATATCTCTAGAAAAGAGACCTATAATAAGTGTGATGTGCCCCTTTTTACACTGAGCCTATCATAATTACAAGTTCTTATACCTTTATTCTTTTGTCCACAGCACAACCACCATCCTAGATTTCCTTTTCTGTTCCTACCTCTACAAATGCATCAGCTACTAAAATTGTTAATCCTTTTCATTGTTTAGGATGTATTGGTTCATTTCCTCATCCTACACTTTCCGTGAATTTCCCCCTTTACTGACGGTTTGGTGAGGCATACCTTGGTTAATGTGTGAAGGTAATGGAATAGAATGTTCAGAAAACTCTATGTCTAGCAAAGCTGAAATAAGCCAAGAGGAGGATGGAACTGATGAATGATTGTGGAACTTTTTGCTAACAGTGGTGTCAATCAGAAGGGACACAGCAAAGAGGATGATAAGAATGAGGTACAAACAGGGAATTGAAGACTTGGAGTAGAACAAACAGACCCTTAAGAGAAGATAGGGTTGAGATGCCTAAATTGAGTCCCCTTGAGGCTTAAGGGTGGCCACAGGGTCTTCTGATCAGGATAAGATGGTTCACATGCATTTATCAACTGGCACTTGTCTGTATACCCCCTAAATCTGGTACAAAAAAATTAAGTCACTATTTTTGGTATAGCAGAGAGGTATTTTTCAGTATTATACATGATGTTTGGGAACAAACAAAAGTTAAATTCTTTTAAGACATTTTGCATACATAATGAAGTTGAGACATAATATATCTTGTTAAAAATGTATGTATATTTAAAAAAGAAATGTTGTGAATTCCTTCAACAATTGAGATTTCTTATCATTTATGTAAATCTTTAAAACTTGTTTTTTTAAAAGAGCAGCCTGAAACTCTCAGGTTGAAGTCACCCTTCTGTGTAGCTGGCATAGCGTGAGCCATCATGCCTGACTCCTAACTCTTTGAAACATCTCTTGAATTGACAATTGCCCTTGCTTAGAAAGAGCAGATAAAAAAAAATAAAATGAATAAAAAAATAAAAAATAGAAACAGCAGATGAACTTTAGCAGTGGTGATAAGAAGGTAATACATTTGAGAAGGAAAGCCACCCAGTCTACATGTGTCAACTATGCCCATAAAAAGGATCTTAGAAATTTTGAAATCAAATTCCTAAAGTTATTAGTTCATACTCAGAATCCTCAGGAAATTATTGAAAACCAAAGGCAGTAACATAATCCTACCTGGTATAAAAATATGTTACGCCTGTACTTGGAATATTTCATATCAAGACTACAATGATTATGGAAACTAACCTAAAAGGGAGAATTAAAACTGAGGGATAGGGACACTTTTCATTTTGGTTTTATTCTTTTTGATACAGGGTCTTTTTAAAATTTTATTTGCAGAACCAGGGATTGAACTCAGGCCCTTGTGCTTGCCAGGGAAGCACTTATTCTACTGAGCCATCTCCCCGGCCCATTGACACAGGATCTTGCTATGCAGCCCAGACTCATAGTGATCCTCCAGTCTCAGCCTCCCCAGTACTGGAATTATAGGTGTGCAACACCACACCTGGTTTCAGGGCTAGCATGGTGTGCCACACCAGAGATCGAATTCAGGTCCTTTTGCTTGCCAGGAAAGCACTTAGACCACTGAGCTATCTCTCCACCCAACAGTTTATATATATATATATATATACATATGTTGCACTGGGGATTGAACCCATGGCCTTATATGTGCCTGACATGTTCTTTATTTTTTTTTCTTTTCAAAGTTTTATTGATAAACATATAGCAATGAGACAGTTTCAAATCAAATCGAAAGTACAGTTTCAACAAATACTACACTGCATATATTCTTCTTAGTGGTTAATTGCTGTACAAGATACGGACTTGTGATCCTACTTACAAACACCATTAGAAAAAATCATTCTATTCATTAAGAGAATGCAACTATATATCTATCCCAACCACTTTGAATACACAGATACAAAATGGACATTCATAGTTATATCCCAATTTTTTTAAGTTCCGTTGTTGAATATTATAGGTGTGTAAACTCAGCAAAATATTCTAAAAGAGTCCAGTAGCCCATAATAGCATTGGGTCTTCTGTTTAACTGGCAATGTCAGAAATTATTGACCTGAGTCCCCCACAGCTCAACATAACAACATGGCTTTACTTCCTATATTTTGTCTTCATACTTTTCTACTGGATGGTTAAGACCAAGGTAAGCAGAACCTGTGCAACAAGAGTTGTAGCTTTTTTGGTCTGAGAAGGTCAGTGAAATGCCCTCAGGATTTATCCTGAGATCCTGTACCTCAGATTGTAGAACCTTTGTCAGTGTCAGCCATGTGGATGAGTCACGGCCAATGCTTGGCCAATGTGCTCTCTGTGAAAGCCTGAGAGAGTGTCTTCTCCCCATGTGACTCTCCTTAGGCACACTCTACATCATCGATCACTTTCCTCTTTGGCCCCATCTGACATGTTCTTTACCACTCAACTATACCACCAGTCTCAAGACAGTTTTAAAAATATCAATTATCTATATTTCAAAGCAATTGAAAACAATAGGATCATACAAAGATATAGTTAAGGCAAACACAGATATTGAGTAAGTTCTTAAGACTAAAATTAGACTATCTGGGCCAGCGAGATAGCGCAGTGAACTAAAGCGCCTGCTTAGGTAAGCTTAGGCAAGTGCAGGGACCACAGATCAAGCCCCAGAACCACATGCTGCACCAGCTCTGCCCCTAGTGCTGGGGAGACTGAAAGCAGGAGGATCTCTGTGAATCTGAACCGCGTAGTGAGAACCTGCAACAACCAAATACATTAAAAATAATAATAAAAAATAAAATGAAATTAGACTATCCTTCGAAGTTATGCTACAATTTACTACTCTGCAACCATACTTAAGTATGGCTACATTTTACCTAAAGTGCTGCTTTTAATTTCAAATGCATGTTGTGTGATTTGGATTATAATCTGCCTTTAATGCCCCACTCAGATAACTGTTCTGTTCTTTGTACCTCTGCAAATATTAATGGAGTTCTTGTTTTGTTCTTATTAATTTTATTGAGAAACAAATAGCAATGAGACGGTTTCAAAACCGATTAGTAGGACAGTTTCAATAATTAATACATTGCATATTGTTGTCTTCATAGTGGTTATTCATAGTACAAGATACAGACATGATATCCTGTCCAAACACTATTAGTACAAATCTTTCTTCTCATTGAACTAAGACAAAGTAGTTGTATATCTATCCTATTTTGTGTATACAGATACAAAATGGTCCTTCATTTATATCCCCTTTTTTTGTTTAGTTTTGTCAGAGATGGGTATTCCATTGAGTTCTTGTCATTGCTGACATGAACTATGACACAGAATGGCTATCACATATTAAGTATAAATAAATATCTTTTACATTAAATATAAAAGTGAGATAATATATTACATTCTAGTGACAAAGATCAAGTGAATATTAATTTTTAATTATTTTTAATTATTGCTCATTGGCAAAATAAATCATTCAACAAATAATTTTTATGACTTCTAAAAAACATAAGTATTTGATACAATTGGTGTTATAATGGAGTATTAGCCATATGACTTTATGGTATATAGGAAAGGCAATTTTTTAGTTTTGGCCAAATTATCTTTAAATGTTTTCCGAAGTAGTTGATTCTGGAAGTGAAGCAATGTCGCCACCTACTGCACAGAACTGGTAATGACAATAAAAATGTAAAATTTTTAAACCCTGAAGTAAAAATTAGGCTATTGTCAGCAATAAGAGTTACTCAACAGGATCAATAAATTCCCCTAGAACCCCTGTGAATCCAGGCCTTGGAAACTGTGGACTTTTCAGGTAACTATTCACAGTATTTTCCTTTAAAAACAGCTATATGTTTTTTCTGAATCTGCGTATCTTTTTTCTCCTGAACACTTTTAGCATAACCAATTACTTTTGATTTTTACTTCTTCTGTCATAGGTTAATTTTTCACATGCTGATTTCTAAAATTAATTTTTTTTCTAAAAAAATCTGTCTACTTTCTCTTTCCTTTTTACTAAGAATTTACTCTACCCAATTTGTAATGATTCTGTTCAAGAAAATATTTCTCAGTTATAATCAGAAGCATTCTCGATACAAAATTGTTTCGCTAACTACCCTCAACTAAACAACTAAAATGTACTTAGGGCCGGTGAGATAGCTCAGTGGACTAAGAGCCTGCTTAGACAAGCTCCGGGACCAGGGTTTGATCCCTGGCACCACATGCCGCCAGCCCCGCCCCTGGGTGCGCTGAGCTGGCCACTGAGACTGGGCATGGTGGCGCACACCTGTAATCCCAGAGCTGGGTAGTGAGAACCAAATACATAAAAACAAAGATGTAAGTAAATAAAAATAAAATGTATTTAATGAGTAGATATCAAAGTGCCATCAAAATGTCACTGACCTGTACTTACTCAATGTTTGAAATTTCTTTCTTTTCTTTTCTTTTTTCTTTGAGCCAAGGTCTCTCTGTGTAGTTCATACTGGTCTTGAACTCACTGTGTGCCCCACGCTGGCCTCAAATTTGTGGCAATTCTTCTGCTTCAGCCTCCTAAGTGCTTGGATTACAGAAGTGTGCCAGCACACCCAACCTAACACTTAAAATTTCTTTGTGTTCTTGTGTGTTTTCTGTAGACTGTTTTCACAAACCACCCTGTCCACCTTTGTGTAACTCCTGGAGGGTAGCAAGTATGGCATTTTCATGTCCCCATCAGCACTTGCTCCCTGCCGTTAGTGTCTTACTCATAGTTGGCACGAAATGTTTACTTAATAAAATATTTTTTAAAATAATGTCCATGAAAATGCTTTTATTCATTGTGTAGAAGCTGGGAGGACACAAGTAATAAAAACATGAAAAGGAAGAAGATGATAAAAGTTATTGAATATTTGACTGGGTGCTTCTTTGTTCTTTTCATCCAACTTCTGAAGGACGTGGTGGGAATTGGAAGGCAAGAGGAATTAATCAAAGGAGTAAAGATGAAGTAAAAGAGACTTAATCAGTTTAGGTTACACTAACAAAATATAGTATACTAAGAGACTTATTAAAAACAGAAGTTTGCTTCTGAGGGCTCTGGAGGCTGGAGGTCATAGATCAGGATCCCAACATGGTCAGGTTGTAGTAAAGACTCTGCTAGTCTCAAACTGCCAACTCTTTGTATCCTCATCATGGAAAGAAGCAAGTCAGGCTTCTGGTCTCTTCTTCTTTTTTTTTTTTTTCCTGGTCTTTTTGAGACAGAGGTGGCCTTGAACTCACTTTGTAGCCCAGGCTGGCCTTGAACTCACAGCAATCTTCCAGCCTCAGCCCTTCTGGTGCTGGGATTACAGGCGTGCACTACCACACCAGCCTCTGGTCTCTTCCTATAAAGGCACTAATCTCAGCCATGGGGCTTCACCTTTATGCTTCCAGTTATCTTCTCAAAGGTCTATTTCTAAATATCATCCACAGGGGATAAGATTTCAACATATGAATGTTACATGGACACAAACACAGTGTTTACAGCTATGAAATAAGAGATGTTTTAAAGCACAAATCCTGGGAAGTTACAACTGTCATACAAGATAGGTTTAGAGAAATATTAAATAATGAAGAGCACAAGATTGACTCTGTGATCATAGTAGACGTTTTAGAGAAGAGGTAGATACATAGATTGTGACCAATTGCTGAACGCTTCTGGAGAACATGGGGTACTGAACAGGGTCTTGCATTTACAGATTAAAATAAAAGAATAAAAGATTAAGATGGGAGAAAAAAGAAAACATACGGTTTTCGAAACTTAAATATAAGGCACAAATAATATGTAAAACACATCCATTTCTTCTTTAGTCAATTGTCACAATGTTGTTTAGAGATGCTCTACTATGTTAGCCTCTAGCCACTAGCTATATATGACTATTTAAATTTAATGAAAGAGAAATAAAAAAGTTACAGTAGTCACATGTGCAATGACTGCTAGCCACATGTGGCTAGAAGCTATTTGTACTGAACAAAGAAAACATAAAACACATTCGTTATCACAAAAAGCTCTCAAGTGTTATAGTAAGTAGTAATGAGTGCTTACTATACCAAAGGCTGCAATTTTATGAAACATACTTTACTGATGAGAAATCTTATGTTCGTAGAATTTAAATTGTCCTACATCAATAGTTAGTAACAGGTCTATGATATAAAATTTCTTTTACTCAATTGAAAGGAGCAGTTAATGCTTGAATATTTTTTGTTCTCCTTTTTAATTTCTTATCACTTTTTAAAACCAATTTTGCATGCTTATATCTGGTAAGCTGAAAAACTAATTTGAAGAAAACATTATGCAGTGTAACAATCATTGTTGAATTTCTATTATTCTGTTTAATGAAATTCTGTATCATTTCTAATGCTTTACTATTTTTAATCTCTTTAAAAAATAAGACTGAATATACAAGATGACAGTGATAAAAATAATAGTAGTAGCTATCATTAATTTACTCTGTGCTATGTATTATTTTAAGAACTTTACATTTATTGTGCCATTTAATCTCCATTTATTTTAATAAGTATTAATTCCAAAATCTGTGTGTTTAACTATAATGTTCACTACTTCTTCATTAATTTGGTTCTGTTATTTCTAGGAATGATTTATGTGCAAATGTACTAATATTACACAATATAGATTAGGCAAGTGGAAATATTTAGATGTAACTTACTAAATGTTGTTTTCATTGTATTTTTTATTGGGTTACTGATTGAGCCTGTGAAACTTCCATAATTCTAAAAGAGTAGAACCAAGTATTTCAATTTTTAGAAAATATGTACCAGATTTATAGCTCTGATCCTCAAATGGTAGGGCTAGAAAGATTTTATAGATCAGAGTGCAGGTTCCTTATTCTATAGATCATAAAGGCAGTGAAGAAATGACAGAGGTCACAGCACAAGGACTAGAAATAGGTTCTCATGAGAATCGTTGAAGTCCAACTCTGATTTTGAGTCTATACTGGGTCCCTACCCTGCCTTGTCTCTAAATGTTGTTTTAAAAGAATACATAAATGGGCAAGGCAATGATCCTGAGAAACATCAGGAGATTTTTAAACTAGCAGTTAATTGGTAGGATTCTCACCCTGACTATATATGCTGATACCTGTGAACCAAGCAACTGCGCTGAAGATAGTAATCTGTAATAGAAGGGTCACGCTTGGAAGGTCTGCCATTCTGGTCTTCTAAATACTTACTTCTTGTCATGACATAACAATTATTACCATTCTGTCCCGCAAGTAAAAGGTTTTTTTTAAATGGGTAATAAATGAAAAAGGGGCACAAGAAAAAGAAAAAAAGTCACAGGACTGTCCTGCTACAATGCTGTATATGGTTAGATTTCTAAATTTCTGTGTAAAAATATGTAATTATTTATTCATATTCTTTAAATATTTTTCATTTTTTAAATTTTCATCTCCATATTCTGTAGGGAATTAAAGTTTAACATATCAATACTTGATGGAAAATACCTGTTCCATGTTATGCCTAAGATGTTTGATATTCAGACAGTGAAGTTAAACCCAACTGCATATGTTGTAGGGTAATAATAAACTTCTCTTTTGGAGGATTAACAACCTAAGTTTGCAGACCAAAAATTAGAGAAATAGAAGGGCTAAAAGGACAGCCAACATTTTGACCCTAGCCTTTCAAGGTCAATGAAGACTCAGGACATAGGAGAACCTATACTATAACATCATGTAACTCAGTTGTGTCCCAAATTTTCTGATCAAGGAGATTATGGGGCCACAGAGCAACGTGATCAATGATGTAGAGTGTGCTTAAGGAGAGTCACACGGACAGAAAACATTCTCTCAGGCTTTCACAGAGAGCAAACTGGTCAAGCAATGGCCATGACTCATCCCATGGCTGACACTCACAAAGGATCTGCAAACTGTGGTACAGGATTACAGGATAAATCCTGAGGGTACTTGACTGACCTTATCAGATACAAAAGGTACATTTCTTATTATATAGGTCTTGCTTCATCTTGGTCTTAACTATCCAGCAGAAAAGTATAAAAACAAGGTATATAAAGTAAAGCCATATTAATATGCTGAGCTGTGAAAGGCTCAAGTCAACAACTTCTGTGGCTAACCCACTACTAGTGTGGACTGCCTGACTGTGTATGATAGTTTTGCTGAATTCATGCACCTGTAGTGTCTAGATGCCAATGGAATACCCATCTCTGACAGGACTAAACAAAAAAAGGGGATACAAAGGAAGGACCATTTTGTATTTGTGTACGCAGAATAGTTAGGATAGATATTCAGCTACTTTCACTTAATTCAATGAGAAGGAAGATTTGTACTAATAGTGTTTGGACAGGATATCATGTCTGCATCTTGTACTATGGATAACCACTAAGAAGATAACAATGTACAATGTATTAATTATTGAAACTGTCCTACTAATCAGTTTTGAAACTGTCTCATTGCTATTTACCAATAAAAAATATAGAAAAAAGTAAAATAAAAGAATACATAAGTATATTTGGATAAATGGTTATACTGTAAACATTCACACAGCACAAAGAATCCCCAGAGTAAGAATTTAGATTTGAAATAAGTAAATAAATAAAATTTCATTTAATTCAAAAGCCAATTCTTTCACCCCTGGAAAATAAGATTGCTAGTGAGGGGAAAATGAGTCACTTACCAGACACAGTGACACTCTGCCTTCAATATTCTGTGGAGGCAAAATCCAGTAGGTTTCCAAATAAGGGAACAAAACTACAGAGGCAGTGTTTGGGGATAATTTGTTGGTTGTATGTGCAGAGCTAGGCTAGCCCATATGATATCTTTGGACAACTGGAAGGAAAATGCTTTCTTTCTGAAAGGAATGAAGCCCAAGAACTCTTGAGCATTTATGAGGGAAAAGGAGAGCTGACTTCTAGTTTCTGACCAGCAGCTCAGAAATTATCACTCCCATTCACACAATAAGCCAAATTAATTGAATATCACCAATTCTTCTACATCCATTAGATGACTGAGGTCCCAGGACTGCCCCTAAACAGACAGGTAGATCTAGAGAATCACAAATCACTGCAGAAAATTCACAAATAAAAACTTCTTGGGATCTAGTAGCTGGAGTGGGAAAACCTGAAATATAAGTGACAGATTGCTGGAGGCTCCGGGTGGAGAAGCCTAGGAATGAAAACCTTGAGGGGTCCGGTTACAGGAGGTGTCTTAGTTGCTGCTGTCTGTGTCTGAGACGCAGTACCCAACACCCACAGTTCTAAGGAGGAGAGGCTAATTTCAGTTTGTGAAGGTTTTGGTCCGTAGTCAGTTGGCTCTGAGGCAGAGGGTCATGGGAGAACAGTTCGTGGCCTGGCATCAGGAAGCAGAAAGAGATCAGGTGAGGAGGCAAGAGGCCATGCACCCCCGTTGGGAGGCTGAGGCAGGAGAACTGCCCCAAGTTCAAGGCCAGCCTACACTGCATAACAAGACCCTGTCTCGAAAAAAGGGGGTGGGGGGCTGGTGAGATGGCTCAGTGGTTTAAAGCACCTACTTAGAACAAGCTTAGCAAAGCACAGGGACCACGGTTCAATCCCCCAGCACCACATACCAGCCAGCCCTGCCCCCTGGGGGGCTGAGCTGGCCACACACACACACACACACACAAATAAAAATTAAAAAAGAAAAAAGGAGGGGGGATTATTTATTGGCACTTGGGGCGTTTTCCTTTGTCCTTTATCCCTGCTTTCTCTCTATTTTTTTCCTTTACTTTTCTCACTTATTTTTATTGTCCATATTTTGTCTCCTTTTTTCTTTTATCTTCTACTTATCTTTTTGTTACTTGAATCTAATTCTAGAAATAACTGTATATTCTTTAATAGGATCCTCTGTCTCCCTTCTCCTCATCTCCCATTGTTTAATTCACCAAAATTTTCTTGCATTTTCCCACTTCCAATCTTTACATCTTTAAACATATAATCACTAAGCTTTATTATCTTTAAATAGTTATCTATGTTATTACTGTTTAATTCTCTATACTATTGCATTTAGCATATATTTCCAATATGTCACTATCTGAGTTGTCTTAGGGTTTACCTGTAATATAAATTTCTTTTCTATGGTTAAGGGTGGTACATTATTGGTTCTTCTATATGTCAGTATCTAATTTGGCTTGGAAGAGGTTGCTGTTTCTGATTTGCTTGATAGTGGTAGAGTCCCATATTTACTGGTATTAATGGGTTTTGTCTGTATTCCAACACGCAGATTACATTTGTGACACTAATAACACTGTGATTCATTCCTGGAGAACTGGGTATTAGGCCAATTTCACTGTACCTCCTGTCTCAAATTAACAAAGGTACACTGTTCTTGGAACACAGGCAAAAGGCTAGCTTAGCCATACCTAGAACACATCACTGAAAAGCAGACTAAAGAGAGCTGTACACTAGCAGCAAAGTCTTTCCACCATATGCACCTGCAAATCTGAGCAAAAAACAAAATGAGAAAAAAAAAAAACCATGAAAAGCAATATAGCAAAATACTTCCCCAAACTCCCAACTCCCCAACACTAATCCAGAGGACAGTGGGTCACTTAGTCTCCTAAAAGCTTATATGCAACTTATTGTTAAATGAGATTTTTTAAAATGCATTAGAAAAATCCTATGTGAATCTGCTGATCTAATTTGAACAGTGTTTTTCCTGTTATTGGGTGTACTTAGAAGAGAATGTACCAGTGTGTTTATGATGTTTGTAAATACTGTAGTCAGTTACTATTTAATAACTGGACATATTCTCCTCTGCCTTCCCTCATTTTTATTCATGGCAACTGAAGAAAGCAAGAAGAAAAATAATAGCATCACTAGTAGCATTGGAAAAGAGATTTTTTGGGACAAAACCAAAAATAACTACAGATATTTATTCTAAAAGCCCATTTAAAACTTTTAGGAAGGAAGGCTAGGGATGTAGTCCAATGACAGATTGCATACCTGGCATGTTCAAGGCCCTGGATTCTGTCTCTAATACCAAAAAAGAAAAAAAAAACAAAACCTAAAATTGGGGGCAGGGGGGATGAATTTTGTTTATTTTACCTTTGGGTTTCATGGAGGGGCTTCAGTGACTTATAAATTCCCTAAAATTGTATTCTAAATTGTGCACATGAAATCTTTTTTTTATCCCAGAAGAGATTCTAAACATTTTCTTTACATTATGGAATAAAGGTACTAAATTGACACTTAACTAGGCACTGTATATTATACTTCAATAAAAATACTTTTAAAAAAAATAAGTGAAAGCTGGGTGTTTTATTTGCTAGTTTCCCCTGTCCTATGAGAGAGATAATTGCATCTATGACCAAAAGTACATTAATGAGATGAATGGTATAGTAATTAAAAGTTTCTGTAACATGGGTCAGGAACCAAATTAAGTAGGTTCTGATACCAGTTATGCCACTAGCTAGTTTTAAAAATTTAGTTTCCTTGTCTCAAAAATGAAGGAAATAATGGTAACTACCTCATAGAAATCAGTGAGTTGAACGTGGAAGCTTGTTACAGTAGCTGACACATAAGGCCTTGATGTTAGGTTGTATTACTGTACTAGTAATTTTATGCATTGAAAAGTAAGACCTTCTACGTCTTGAAAACCCTTCAGAAGAATCACATATTAAATCAGGACATGGAAATAAATGTAAATAAATGTTTAAGTAGAAATTAAAATCTACATGATAAAATCATGTATAATTCCTGTCTTCACTCCTTGAAGTTGCCCTAAGCACCATCAGGAAACTTCTGTCAAGATACCTAAGAGAAGCAAGCACCCAAACAGTTGCTTCAAGCGTAAATCTTACTGTCACAGGTGGGAGAAATGAGGCACAAAATTTATAGATTTGTGAGATGTGACTGTGGAACTACAAGGTTTTATGATACCTATTTTAGTCCTAACATCTGACTTAAATCTTAATACTAACCTTCATTTATTCACAAGTGGCTTGACCCTTAAAGTACTGTGTAGTATTTTAATGTGCATTGTCACTTTCTGGGGGGCAAGGGAAGGGCAGTTGAGAAAGTCAAGGTCTCGCTATGTGGTCCAGACCTCCTGCCTTGGTCTTTCAAGTGCTGGGATTGCACGTGTGCTATGCCTGGCTCTGTACTGTATCTGTTCATGTAAATGTCACATTACTTTCCGCAACTTTTAGCTGTGGATTTTTAACTGTTGGAGGAAAACTGACAGGTCTTCTTCACTGTTGTGGTTTGATATCAGAACACTAAGCTTGGTTGGAATTGTAAGCAGTGAATAGATTTATTCTTAGATGAATTCATCATTGTTTGAACTTCTAATAAAGTAACTTCCTAAGGGAAAAAAAAAACCATGAAAAGCAATATAGCAAAATACTTCCCCAAACTCCCAACTCCCCAAAACTAATCCAGAGGACAGTGGGTCACAGAAGATATAACTGAATAATAATGGTTATAATAAAAGAAAATGACAAGGGACCTTACAGAAGACATTAATAAAAGGCAAACTGAGCTAAACAAAGTGATACAGAATATTAATGACCAAGGGGCTGGGGAGATGGCTCAGTGGAATAAGCGCTTGCCGGGCAAGCTCAATGGCCTAAGTTCAATCCCCAGTTCTGCAAAAAAAAAAATAATAATAATAATTAATGACCAGTTTAGCAAAGAAGTGGAGTTCATGAAAAGATTAAAAGAAATCTAGGAGATTAAAAATTTTATTGAAAGTATAGATGGCAGAAGTAACAAATATAGGAAAGAATATCAGAACTAGAAGATAGGGACACAAAGACCAGTTCCTCAGAGATTGCTTAAGAACAAGACAACAGGAAAATAGATTCATCAGCTGCCAAATGATGCAGAGAAGATTTATGTAAGATTAATCAGAATAAGTGAAAAAAATCAGAAGACAACACAAATTACGTACAACTCTACAAAAATAAGAGCAGAAAACATGCCAAATATAAGGAAAGAAATAAACATACAGGTAAGTGAAGCACATAGAACCCCCCCAATAGTCATGATCAAAACAAAATTTCAGATGGGGAGACAGCTCAGCGGTCTAAGCGCCTGCCTGGCATGTGCAAGCACCTGGGTTTGATCCCTGGTACCACATGCTGTGCTGGCCCAGTGCTGTGCAGGCCACTGAAACTAGGTGTGATGTCACACATCTGTAATTCCAGTGCCAGGGAGGCTGCGACAAGAGGATTACTAAGAGTCTGAGCTGCATAGCAAGACGCTGTACCAAATAAATAAATAAAAGATTACACACACACACACACACACACACACACAGAGTCTCTTCATATCACATTACAGTCAAAATACGAGAAGTCCAACACAAGGACAGACTCTTAAGCACTCTTAGAGAAGAGCAATGAATCACTTATAAGGGTACTCAGAATTATATCAGATTTCTCAACACAAGTCTAAAAGGCCAGGAGAGCTTGAAGTTTTGCAAGCCCTAAAAGATAACAACTTCCAACCCAGATTTATGTATCTTGAAAAGCATTCTTTCAAATTTGATGGAGAAATAAGGTATTTCCATAACAAAGAGTGCTTTCAATAAATTCATGAGCACCAACCCAGCACTCAAAAAACAAATCCTCAAGGATATCCTAGAAAGAGAAAATGAAACCAACAATGCCAAAAAATCTAGTAGAACAGGCAAAGTAAATGGCTAAGCAGAAAGGGGAGTAAGAGAAAAATAGCAACAGAAATATAATATAATGAGAGGAATAACTTTCCAATATGATTGGAGAAGAACTGAATTTTCCAATCAAAAGTCACAGGTTGGCAGAATAGATCGAGCGGTAAAAATTCAGTAATATGCAGTGTCTCAGTTACTTTTCTCTCATTGCTGGGACAAGTACCCGACACTCAAAATTAGGGAAGGAAAGGTTTATTTAGCTCATAGTTACTGGAGAGACCCAGTCCTAGCCCAGGTCCGGTGAGTGTGCGGAGAGCTTCCTGCTACCCTGCGCCGGCAGGACCAGTCCCAGCCCAGGCGCAGTGTGGGCCGGACCCGCTCCCAGCCCCTTGGGCCGCCCCCCACCACTCCGCAGTGCCTCTCCCACCCCGCCCGCTGAGTAGGAATTTTTGCCCTGTCCCAGAGACCCCAGACCCAGTCCTAGCCCAGGTCCCATGAGTGTGTGCGGAGAGCTTCCTCTTCCCCCTACTTCACCTTGCCCCCTCCAGGCACAGCTCAGGCCTGGCATACACACCTGAGGTGTAATCCTGCAGCTGCAATCCCTGCAGAGAGTGTAGAAGATAGATCCAACCGGCTAGTCCAGGAGCAGAACATCTCGCCACAGGGGCACAACAGGTTCACCCTTAAGGGTAGCAGCGGGAAGGAGCTGAGCACAGCAGCCAAACCCAAGCCAGATGCAGCTGGATAAGTCATAGTTACTGGAGATTTCAGTCCGCACTCAGCTGACTCCAAGGCAAGAGTGGCACAGCGCAAAGAGCAGCCTTTCAAGGCAGCAGCAAAGAGCAGAGAGCAAAGGGAGTGGCAGCAGCCCAGGCAGCTAGCCAGCCTCTCTCCCCTCCTTACACTGAAATACAAATTACCTGCCCCAGGGCAGGTGCAGCATCCACACCAACAATAATCAATCACAAACTTCAGAAGCTGCCCCGAGACTGCTTGAGGCTTTGGGGGGACACCTAGACACAAACCATAACACGCAATACACCAGAAACACATTGAATCCAAAAAATAGCCAGTTTACAATCAAAGAATGGAGAGCAATAGTCTAAGCAGTGGGAATTAGGAAAAAAGCAAGAGTAATTATCCTAATTTCAGACACACCAGATTTAAAGCAAAAACTGATTAGAAGCAACAAAAAAGATCACTATATATTGGTTAAGGAAAGAATTTTGCAGGAAAAATAACAATTATAAATTGCATGAACAAACACCAACATACTCAACTCCATAAAGCAAACATTAACAAGCCCCCCAAAAAGATAAATACCGACACAATTATAATACGGGATCACACTACCTCACAGTCACAGACAGATTAGCTAGAAAAACTATCAATGGGGGCCAGCCAGATAGCTCAGATACAAATCCCCTCACCTCCGGGGCTCACTGAGACAGTGATTGAGAGTGGGCGTGGCGACGCACCTGTAATCCTAGCACTTGGAAGGCTGAAAACAGAAGGATCGCTCCGAGTCTGATCTGTGTAGTGAGACCCTGTAGACCCTGTACTAAATACATAATAAATAAATAAATAAATAAATAAATAAATAAATAAGATATCAACAAAGAAATATCAGAGTTGAACCAAACTTTCAAACATATGGACTTGATAGCTATCTACAGTGTTCCATACAACAACAGAATACACGTTTTTCTCAGCAACACATGGGGCTCTCTCTGCCATAGGCAACATAACAGAACTTATGGGACATAATAAAAGCAGCCCTAAGAGGAACGTTTATAGCCATGAATGCCCACATCAGTAAAATAGACCAAGTCCAAATATATAACCTAATGGCACATTTCGAGATCCTAGAAAAACAAGAATGATGCAAACCCAAAGTCACCGTGAGAAGGAAATTATAAACATCAGAGCAAAAATTAATGAACATGAGACAAGATATACAAAGAATCAATGAATTGAAGAGTAATTCTTTGTTTTTTTTTAATATTGATTCTTCAAAAGAATGAACAAAATAGACAAACCTTACCAAAAAAGCAAAGACTAAAATCAATGCAATTAGGAAATGAAAAAGATAAAATCACAATAAACTATGCCCAAACACAGAAGATCATTAGTAATTACTTCAAGAACTTGTATTCTAATACAATGGAGAATTCAGAAGAAATGGATAGCTTCCTGGATATATGTGAACAATCAAAGCTGAATCAAAAAATTATACAAATTCAAAAAAAAATCCAATATCAGGAAATCAAACTCAAGAAACAATAAAAAGAAAGAAAAAAACTAACTAAAGCCCAGGTTCCAATGAATTCATAGCCAAATTCTAGAACTACAGAGAAAAGTTATTACCAATACTCTTCAAGCTTTTTAATGAAATTGAAAGGGAAGACATATTCCCAAAGTCATTCCTGGAAGCTAGCATAGCCCTGATTCCACAAAATGGCCCAACCAACAAAGAACTGCAGGTCAAGCTCTTTAATTAACATAGATGCAAAAATCCTCAACAAAATACCAGACATGGAGATGCAGGGATAGTTTGACATAAAAAATCAACAAATAAACAGAAGGATCAAAATCACGTGATTGACTCAATCAATGTAGAAAAAGCCTTTGACAATGTCCAATATCCATTCATGATTTTAAAAACTCTGAAGAAAATAGGTGTAAGACGTGTGTGTGTGTGTGTGTGTGTGTGTGAGAGAGAGAGAGAGAGAGAGAGAGAGAGAGA
>NW_004524658.1:11843593-11849280 GCF_000260255.1 Octodon degus | reverse complement strand
AGAGAGAGAGAGAGAGAGAGAGAGAGAGAGAGAGAGAGAGAGAGAGACCTGTCCTGGTTACTTTTCTCTTGTTGCTTGGACAAAATACACGACACCCTTTCCCTTCCTTATCTTGCATTCAGGCTATCTGCCCTAGGACAGGTATAGTGCACACACCAATAATCCCAACACTGGATCATGAATTAATCACAAACTCTAGAAGTTTGCCCCATGACTTCATGAGGCTTTGGGAGAGACATCTAGATACAAACCATAACATTCTGCCCCTGGTCCCCTAAAGACTCATGCATAGCCCTTTATGCAAAAGGCATTTTATAGTTTTTAATTTTTTATTTTATGTATTTGGTACATGGTCACACTATGCAGCTTGAACTCATAGAGATTCTCCTGTCTCAGCTGCCCCAGTGCTGGGATTACAGGCATGCACCACTACGCCCAGTCTTGGTGGCAGCTTGGCACGCCCAGGGTCAGGGTCAGCATGGCATATAGTAATGGGGCTCAAATCCTAGTCTTTGCACTTACCTAGGCATGCACTTAGACTTCTGAGTTATCTCTGTGACCCACAAAAGCCATTTTCGTCCACCACTAAGAGTTTCCAAAAACCTAACTGATTTGGCATTGCTGAAAAGTCTCAGTCCCAAGTCTCCTCCAAGATCTAAGGCAAACTCTTTAACTGCGAGCCCCTGTACAAATGAAAGCTTAAACACTTTCAACATTCAACAGCACAAGAAAATTATTACCATTCCAAAAGGTATAAACAAGGGGATACAAAACATTGGGACCAAAGCAAATCCAAATCTAGCAGGATAAACATTAAATCCTGTTGTTCCACATTTAACATCTAAGGCAATATATGGCAAATTGTGAGCTCCCTGTGGCTCCACCTCTGTGGTCCTTTTAGTGTTAGCTCCCATGGCTTCTCTCTTAGGCCTGCTTTGCTCCCTTGCAGCTTTTCTTAGATGATCCACATCACTTTTCCGAACTTCTAGGGTCTCCACTGCACCATTTATTTATTTATTTATTTATTTATTTATTTATTTAATTTATTTATTGTACTAGGGTGTTGTGCTTTGTGTCTAGTTGTCCCCACAAAGCCTCATGAGTTATGGGACAGACTTCTGGAGTTTGTGCTTAATTCATGATCTGATGCTGGGATTATGGGTATAAAGTGGTGCTGGGACCATGGGCTTAAGTGCTACACCCCGGACTGGGATAGATAGACTGAATGCAACATACAAGAGACAGACTTGCTCTCTGTTGCCGTTGCTGCTGCTACTCCTCCCTTTTGCTCTTGCTATTTTGCTCTTTTCCACCATCATGAGCAGCTGCCTTCTGCAATGTGCCAATCTGCCTTGGAGCCAGCCAAGTATGGACTGAAACCTCCACTAACTGTAAGCTACACAAACCTTTGCTTCCTTAATTTTTGGTGTTCAGTATTTTGTCCCAGCAAACAAGAGAAAGGTAACTCATGAGACATGGGGATCAAACTCAGGACCTTGTGCTTATCAGGCAGGCTCCTATGCCACTGAACTATCTCCCTAGCTCTCCACTGCACCTTTTGCTTTACATTTACAGCTTCACATTCTTTTTTAAATTTTTTTTATTTATTTGAGAGAGAGAGAGAGAGAGAGAGAGAGAGAGAGAGAGAGAGTGGTGTGTGTGTGTGGCCAGCTCAGCCCACCAGGGGGCGGGGCTGGCTGGCATGTGGTGCTGGGGGATTGAACCGCGGTCCCTGATGCTTTGTCAAGCTTGTTCTAAGTAGGTGCTTTAGACCACTGAGCCATCTCTCCAGCCCCTACAGCTTCACATTCTGCCCTGTCAGGGGCACACTGCCTTCTGGGACTTCTGAAATTTAGGTGGAAGCCTCCTTAATCATAGAACTCTTGCATTCTGCATGCACCTAAAACCAAGGCTACATCGATGATGCCAAGGTCTGCTGTGAGCTGGAGCAGTAGTGATATTTTCTTCTCTCTTGGCTGTAGGTGCTGAGTGCCTGGATTGCTGAGCACTCTCAATCTGATTCTGAGGAACAAATTCTCTATAATGCCGCCATTCTGGAGTCTGGTGTGGCCACCACCACCATTCTGAACCATGGCCCTCTGTGGCTTTCTGCTCAAAGCAAAGTCTTTCACTTATGCAGTTTTGAGGCTGTAAAGGATGGAGATCTGCTGTTTCTTGTGATGTTCTCAGGCCATCTTTTTATTCCCCTGTTCCTTGTCAGCAATAGAAATCTTCTCAGCTGTATCTTTGCAGTCCACATCTTTATTGGAGCTTCCTTTTTGGCCAAATTCACAATATTTTAATCATTATGCCATGTTTTTTGCTCTTGATTTTCAATTTAAACCTTGGCTAAAAGCCCCCAACAATAGCCATGCCACTGCCTCAACATTTGATTGCATTCAATTTCTTTTGCTAAATTAATCAGTCTGCCACATTTAATCCCAGTCTCATGCAAAATCTCTGGACATCAACAAAATTCAGACAAATTTCCTGCCAAGCCATAAGACACATCAAGTGGAGCCCAACAACCAATGTAGTCCTTCTTCCAAGCAGAAACCTCCTGAACCTGGTCTTTACTAGAAGGATTTCGTCTATCAGTATCCTGGTCTTTTAAGCTCTGATCAGAATCTCCTATACAGAACAGCTTAAGATGTTCCAGCTCTACACTTTCAGGCAACATCAGGGGGCATCTCTGAACCTTTCCTACCTCTTTCTATAAGCTATTCCCAAAGGCTCTTGAATCGTATGGTCAGGTATAGTCACAGCAATGACCCTACTTCTCTGGTACCAAATTCTGTATCAGTTAGTTTTCTCTCATTGTTGGGACAAAATACCTGACACCCAAAATTACGGAAGAAAAATGTTTATGTAGCTCACAGTTTGTGGAGGTTTCAGTCCATAATCAGCTGGCTCCAAGGAAGAGGGGCACATGGCACAGAGTAGCAGTTCACAGTTGCAAAAGACAGTAAAACAGTAAGAACAAAAAGGGAGGAACAGTGGCAGAGAGCAAGTCTCTTTCCCTTCCTTATCTTGTGTTCAGGCTATGTAGACACAAACCACAAGACTTTATCTCAGTCTGATAAATGTCAATTTTACAAACAAACAGCCAATATCATTATATGGCAAGCTCTCCCTGCAAAATCAGGAAGAAGACAATGACGCCTGCTATCACCACTTCTGTTCAATATAGTTCTCAAAACATTAGCCAGAGCAATCAGACATGAAAAGTAAATAAAAGAGATATATATCACGAAGAAGTCAAATTATCATTATTTGTATATGACACAAACCTCTACACAGAAGACCAAAAAATTCCACCAAATCCCGGAAATAATAACCAAATTTAGTAACCTAGCAGGATGCAATATGAACATACAAAAATCAACAATGCTCCTGTACACTGATAATAAACTCACCAAGAAAGAAATTAGGGAAATAATACCTTTCATAATAGCACCAAGAAAAATAGATACTTAGAAATTTTTTTTTAATTTATTTATTTATTTATGTGTGTGTGTGTGTGTGTGTGTGTGTGTGTGGCCAGCTCAGCCCACCAGGAGGCAGCGCTGGCTGGCATGTGGTGCTGGGGGATTGAACCGAGGTCCCTGTGCTTTGCTAAGCTTGTTCTAAGTAGGTGCTTTAGACCACTGAGCCATCTCACCAGCCCCAATACTTAGAAATTAAATTAACCAAGGAAATGAAAGACCTTTGCAACCAAAAGTGCAGCACTCTGAAAAAAAAGATGGGCTTTCGGCTAGGAGGAGGCTAAGATGCAACTTTCTTCGGTCGTCCGGAATCTGGGTTCATCCGATACCAGCCACCTCCAGCATGCTGCCCAAGTTCGACCCCAACGAGATTAAAGTCATGTGTCTGAGGTGCACCGGTGGTGAAGTTGGTGCTACGTCTGCCCTGGCCCCCAAGATCGGTCCCTTGGGTCTGTCTCCAAAAAAAGTGGGGGATGAGGGGCTGGGGAGATGGCTCAGTGGAATAAGTGCTTCCTTGGCAAGCGCAAGGGCCTGAGTTCAATCCCCAGTTCCACCCCCCCAAAAAAAAGTGGGGGATGACATTGCCAAGGCAACTGGTGACTGGAAGGGCCTGCAGATCATGGTGAAACTGACCATTCAGAACAGACAGGCTCAGATTGAGGTGGTGCCTTCTGCCTCTGCCCTGATCATCAAAGCCCTCAAGGAGCCACCAAGAGACAGAAAGAAGCAGAAAAACATTAAACACAGTGGAAATATCACTTTTGATGAGATTGTCAACATTGCCCGACAGATGCAGCACCGGTCTTTAGTCAGAGAACTTTCCGGAACCATTAAGGAGATCCTGGGGACCACCCAGTCTGTGGGCTGCAACGTGGACAGCTGGCACCCTCATGACATCATAGATGACATCAACAACGGTGTTGTCGAGTGTCCAACTAGCTAAGAAGCAAAAGAAAATGTATCAATAAAGAGATGATCTGATAAAAAAAAAGATGGAACTGGACACCAGAAAATGGAAAGATATGCCCTATTCCTGAATAGGCAGAACTAATGTAGTCGAAATTGTCATACTTCCAAAACTGATATACAGATTTAACAAAATCTCAACCATGGTGGAAGAAACTGGCTGAGAGATAAATAAGAACTCTACCATGTTTCAGCTTTTTTATAAGCCTAAAACTATTCCAAAATAAAGAACTCACTAAAAAATAACACTCAAACCAAAAACTTTGGAAATTCATTTAAAAAAAATCATATGCCACTCATCAAGGGAGGGCTGGAGAGAACTTACTGTAATCAAAGAGGACAAATTGTAGTAATTAAAAAGTCAGAGTCAGGATCTGGTTGTGAGAGCACCAGAATCTAAAAGGTTTTAATTACTCAGTTAAAAGCGATAATAAAAGAAGGCTGAATTCATCACCCACAGCACGTCTCCTACACTACAGTCAGAGTTCCAATGAGGAAGGGTTGAGACCCTAAGACCCAAGGTGGGGCTAGCTGTGTGTATCCCTTTGAGAACTCTGAGCTGATATGCTCCAGACCAATAGGAGAGAGCTCTGCATCCCTGCTAGAGAACAGTGGCTTCCCTTTCAATGAAAAACCTGCAGAAATCTCACCGAAGAGAATGTCTTCCAAGATTTGTCCTCTGCTTTTTGGAGGAAAGAGAAAGGTTTGTCCAGTCTTCTTTAGTATTTCTACACTAAAAATGAGAGTATGCTTCACTGTGACCTACCTGGAGAAACAATGCCTCTGTTTTGTAATAAAAGGAAATATCCATGAAATGAGTACTGGCAGAATCAGAACACACTTGTGGCTATGCAGTTAGGTCCATCGGTGCATTACGTGTACAGGGAAGGTAGTCTTAGGCAATGATATCACAGATTTGCTGAGTATAAACCCAGATGAGTAAGAAAAACAGGAAGCAACTGAATTCAGCTGAAGTTGATAAAATTATTTTCTATCAAGGCCAAAGAGGCTCCAAAAGCCTCTTATTTTTGCCTGAGGAAAAATAGAAATATTTCATTTCTTTCTACACCAGAGATTGTGCATACTGCTGTTATCTTTTAACTACCTGACCACTTCATTAGATGAAGCAACAGTAAACAATGTGGCTTCTTCTTCTTCTTCTTCTTCTTCTTCTTCTTCTTCTTCTTCTTCTTCTTCTTCTTCTTCTTCTTCTTCTTCTTCTTCTTCTTCTTCTTC
>NW_004524658.1:11827771-11843493 GCF_000260255.1 Octodon degus | reverse complement strand
CCCCTTCCCCTTCCCCTTCCCCTTCTCCTTCTCCTTCTCCGGACCCTTAGCGATCCTCATGTTTACAGCTTCCCAAGTGCTGGGATTATAGGCGCAGGCCGCCAAACCCAGTCTCCATGACCTCTCAAAATCGCCCTGGGGGCGGGGCCAGCACCGCAGGTCAGGGATGCACTCAACTCTGGCTGCTGCAGGCACTTTAATCTGCCGAGCTATTTGGCCGGCCTGGTCTCTGGTTCTTAACACAGCCTGGCTCCTAATAACTTCAAAATTTTTGTTCATTGGAAGAACTCATGAAAAGGCTGAATACATACACAAAAGGTAAATATCTCTAGATATTAAACTTTTAAAAATTAATTAATTATCTGGTATAGGGTCTCACCATGCAGTTCAGACTCTTAGTGATCCTCCTGTCTCAGCCTCTCCAGTGCTGGGATGACAGGTGTGTGCCATCATGCCTGGTTTTGGTGGCTGGTGCTGTGCACCTGGGGTTCCGGGGCCAGCATGGTATGCAGTACTGTGGATCAAACCCAGGTCCTTGTGCTTGCCAGGCAGGCGCTTAGACCACCAAGCTATCTCCCCAGCCCCATATCTCTAGATATTTACATATATTCAAAAGTAAAATGAAGACCTAAGAGTCTTTGTAACATGTAGATGTTTTACAAAGGCTAATCTTTAACCTTTTGCCCTTAATACATCTCTCTTGTGGTCAACTGCTGCAGTAGTCTCCTAGACTGTCTGAACCTGCTTATTCCCATGCATAATTCACACTGATTACATTTCAATGACTCCTTATTATAATATTATGCTGAAATATCCTTTATGGCTTATATGCCAAAACTAAAATTTCTTTGCTTGATTTTAAGGTTCCCTTTAATCTGTCTCCTCTTTAATCTCTAGCTTATCTTGTTTTTCATTCCAACACTGAGCCTTAAAGGTAGCCAAATCTATCTAGAACATCTCCAAATATAACTTAGATATCCTAGGTTCAGTGCTTCTTGGAAACCAGCCTTTCACCTGAAAATATTTTCTTCTCATTCTTACAGATAACTGTATAGTACAGAATCCATCCACCTTTTGGAATTATTCCATGTGTAAGGGTACCCTAATCAGCAACCCTTTGTACTAGAAATGAAAAATGGTTTTAACTTGTTGAAAATGCTGAAGTTATTCTCAAAATTTAAAAATCACTGCGGAGTCACCAGATGGCAGAGTGGTAAGCAGCAGAGAAAGAGCCTCTCTGAGTGTTGCCATCCAGATCCTGGAAAACTGCAAAGTGGGGAAGACAAGAAGAGGGGAAGTGAATTCCCCTGGACACAGGAAGCAACAAGCATGAACTGAAGCCCACGGGAGAGTGAAGAGAGGAACTTCAGTGACGGAGGAGGTACCCGATGGCACCTCCCCCTGAGATTAGATAGGCTGTGCAAGCGCAGTAGTTCAGATCTAAGGACACACGGTGAGTGCTGGCGACGCCAAAGGCCACCATAGAGAGACGCAGCAGTGGAGAGCAACAGCAGACATGAAAGACTGCACTAGTTGGTGGTAAGTGCTGAGGGCTTTGTCATCCCAAGTGAGAATGATTGGCTGGGAATCACTTTGGAGAGGGACTGGCTGAGCTCAGAACTCAGAGCCATTGTGGGCCCCATCTAGCAGCTCCTGGCTGGGTTCAGGCTCAGACAAGGTGCGCCAATGGCTGCAGATGCCAGGAGGTGCAGGCTAACTTAGATTATATGCCACTTTGCCAAGAAACTACTGTGGCTTGGGGAATAAATCTATGTGGATTCTGTCTCCACACATTGTCTACCAGTGGCAGAAGAGACAAACCAGGAAGTGGACTTTTTTTCTCTGTCTCGCTTTTGTTTTAAAAGTTGTTTTTTGTTTGTTTTCTGTTTTCGCATTTGTTTCCTTTATTGTCTGAAATTGTTTTTAAATGAGGGTGAATGTAGTGTCTAGCCTCTTTGTGGTTGTGGTCCTGTTCTGTTCTTTTTAGCTCTTCCCTCTTTCCCTCCAGTGTTTTCCATGTTTCACAAAGTTAGTGCCCTTTGTCCTCCAGCCTTATTTCTAGTCTCTTCCTCTTCTTCCATTTCTCTATATTCTCCCTAACCCATTTTATTTTTTTTTCCTTTTTATTTATTTATTTTTTGTATTTAGTGCAGGGTCTACAGGGTCTTTACGGTCTCACTACACAGATTGGACTTCTAGTGATTCTCCTGTTTTCAGCCTCCCAACTGCTGGGATTATAGCGTGCCACCACCCCCAGTCTTAATTGCTGTCTCAGTGGGCTCCAGGATGGATCTGGCACAGCAGGCCAGGGATTAAGCCCCTGCATCTGCCTAAGCAGGCGCTTTAATCTGCTGAACTATCTGGCTGGCCCTAAATTTGAGAAGGATTTTTTTTTTCTTTTCTTTTTGGCTGGTTTAGGATACCTAAAGGGTGGGGCTGGTGCAGCAGGTGGAGCTGGGGATCAAACTGTGGTCCCCTGCACCTGACTGAGTTTACCCAAGCAGGTGCTTTAAACAACTGAGCTAACCCACAAGCCTCCCACCCTAACCCATTTTAAATTTTAACTACTGAGGGTCAAACTGACATATTAAGGATTTGTATACTGTATACAATTTTATAGTTTGTTTTAGATTTTGTTATATAATCACAGATCTAGTTCATATGGCTAAAGGTGGCAAATTGATGGTTACTTCAGTTTGTCATTTTGTAGGCTGTTTTATGTTATTCTTACTGGTACCAGTATAGCCAAAAGTGACATAATTGTTCAAAAAAGCTGCTCTTCCTGGTAAGATAAATGTAATACACTATATTAACAGAGCCAAGAACAAAAATCATGATCATCTTAATGGGTATAGAAAAAGCTTTTGACAAATTCCAGCACCTAGTCGTGATAAAACCATAAAAAATTAAAATAGATGATCTTTATCTCAATCTAAAAAAGCTATCCATGACCAGCCAACAGCCAATATCATACTAAATGGACAAAAACTGTAAGTTTTCACTCTAAAATTAGGAACACGACAACAATGTCCATTGTCTCCACTCTTATTCAACATAGTCCTGGAAACTTTAGAGAGAACAATTAGACAAGAGAAAGAAATAAATGGAATAGTGGTAGGAAAGGAAGAAGTTAAATTATCATTTTTGTAGATAACATAATACTCTACATAGAAAACCTCAAAAACTCCACTAAAAATACTGCTGGAATTAATTAATGAATTCAGTAGTGTAGCTGGACACCAAGTCAACACTCCAACATCAATAACCTTTCTGTATACAAATAAAAAAGTCACTGAGAGAAAAATTAGGGAAACAACACTTTTCATAATAGCATCCAAAAAATGATATAGTAATCAATCTAACAAAGGATGTCAATGACTTCTGCATTAAAAAGTACAGTATTCTGAAAAAGGAAATTGAAGCATATATCAGAAAATGAAACGATATCCCTTACTCTTGAGTAGGAAGAACCAATATAGTGAAAATGGACATATTTCCAAATCTGTTACACAGCTTTAATGCAATTCTAATCAAAATTCCAACAGCATATCTCACAGAATTATAGAAAAAAATCCTAAAATTCATTTGGAACCGGAAGAGACTAGAATAACGAAGGCAATTCTGGGCAACAAAGGCAAGGCAGGTGGTATTACAATCCCTGGCTTGAAATTATGCTATAAAGTTACACTGATAAGAACAGCCTGATAGTGGCAAAGCAAACAAACAAACTAGACAAAAATATCAGTGGAACAGACTGGAAGATGCAGAAACTCCAAACATACTCATCCACCTTATCTTTGACAAAGGTGCCAAACACATTCATTGGAAGGATAGGCTCTTTAAGAAATGATGCTGGAAAAACTAATTTTGCACATGCTGAAAATTAAAATTGGACCCATATTTTTCACCATGTCTAAACTAAATTTGAAATGGATTAAAGATCTACATATTAAGGCAAAAACATTATGCTGGAAGATAGAATAGGTAAAGTTCTTGAAGTCATTCGTGTAGGCAAAGACTATACCAATTAAGTCGTTATGAATAAAACCTCAATTATACAGAAACTATCACAAAAATCAACAACTGGAATACCATCTTATTAAAAAGCTTTTGCACAGCAAGAAAAACTACCAATACAGTGAAAAGGCAACCCACAGTGTGGGAAAAAAGTGCCTGCTGTTTCTCAGACAAAGGACTATTACTGAGAAAGTATAGAAACTAAAAAAAATCAAACCTACAAAATTTAAAGACCCAATCAAAAAATGGTCATCTGAGATGAAAAAAACATTTCTTAGATGCAGAAATACAAAAAGCAAATAAATATATGAAAAATGTTCAACATCATTGGTAGTTTGAGAGATGTAAATGAAAACAACACTGAGGTCCCATCTCACCATGGAAAGAATGGCTATTATCAAGGAATCAGGCAATAACATATGCTGGAGGGGCTGTTGGGAAAAAAGAACCCTTCTCCACTGTTGGTGGGAGTGTAGACTGGCACAATCACTGTGGAAATCAGTATGGAGATTCTTCAAAAAAAAAAAAAAAGGATTGGAGGTCCCATTCAACCCAGATATTTCTCTTCTGGGTATCTTTCCAGAAGAATTAAAAACATAGTACAGTTATGTATGTGCGCCCATGTTTATAGAAACGTAATTTGTAATGGCTAAATCCTAGAAACAACCCAAATGTCCATCAACTGAGGAATGGATGAAAAAGATGTGGTCTTTTAATACAATGGAGTAGTATTCCTCTATAAGGAAGGATAAACTGGAGACTTATTTCTAGATAAATGGCTGCAACTCAAGACCATACTTATAAGTGACAAAACCAGATGCACATGTGTAAATGTAGTATTGTTTCCCTACAGTGAGAAGCTGAAAGAGTAAATAAGATCTAAAATGGAAAAAAAAAGTACAATAGATACTATAAAATGGGAAGAAATTTCAAAAAGAGAGAAACTGAGGGGAATAGAGAGAAGAAGAAATGGAAAAGCAAAAGCAAATAACTAGATAAGATGATAGTCATACTACTACTCTGAATTCATTGAAAAATTAGGTTTGTGCTAAACATTGTTTGGAAAATTAAATGCTGATATTTTTGTCCTCCGAGTATTGATCATTGTTATCCTTCTATTATATTGTCTTGTAATTTTGTTTTTTTCTTTAAAGTTAAATAAATGAAAATAAAAACCACTGAAGAACTGGAAAATTGAGCAGAGCCTACATTTCCACAAATTGCTTTTACAATTAGCTGCCATCTTAGATATGTCTTGTTCAGTTTGAAAATCAGGGGTTCATTGAAAACGTATTTATAAAGCACCTTTTTATGGTAAGAATATACCAAATAGTTTATCTCCCATAAAAAATTTTCATTTATTGGTGCTCATTAATGTTCAAAATTCTAGGTTTCAGTGTGGTATTTCCATACATGTATACTTTGGCCATATCCACCCCTCCATTGTCTTCCCTTACACCCTTCTAAATTCCATTCTTCTTGCTAGTAATAGTCTTCTCTCTACTTTTGCAGACCCCACATTAGGGAAAACATGTAATTCTTGTTATTTGAATCTGGCTTATATCTCTTGATGTTCAATTCCATTTATTTTCTTGAAAATGATGTAATTTTGTTTTTCACAGCCAAATGATATTCCACGGTACATGTACACCACATTCACTTTATCCATTCATGTGTTGATGAACACTTTCGCTCATTCCCTATCTTGGTTATGAATGCTTAGCACCTATTATTGCCAGATACTATTTTAGGCTCTAAGGATACAGCATTAAACAAAATTCATAATGGAATTTATGTTTTAATGAACAAACTAATAATCTTAGAAAACAATAAATGCTATTAAAAACGAAGAGGCAAGGTTAAGAGAGACAGGGCACGTGTGGGTGGGAAGGGTGCTTGCATTTTTATGTTCATTTTAAGTACCTGGCTGGATACTACAAGAATCTGAATTCATGACTTGCTAATACCGGAACTGTCATATTTGTTAGGCCCCGACCCTATAAAACCTCAGCAAGTCGAGGCAGGAGTGAACCTTCTCTGTCTTTGCAGTTCCAGGGCCACGCAGTGTTTTTATGAAAAACACGACAGAAACAAAGGTTTGAGTCTCCACAGAGCCCCAGTGGTTATTTGTCATCCGCGACTAGGAGGGTGACATTTTGCCAGAGAGCACAGCCAGATAATCTATCCATTCCCAAAGCTGTTTACAGGGGCGAACGCAACAGTTGGCCCAAGACCACCCGGTGGAAACCTGCGAGCCCAGAAACAAATACAGGTGCCCCTCCAGGAATATCCTGGGAGACCGCGCCCTCTGCCGCACCATCTCCATCACTACAGCTTCCGGGTCTCCGGCGTCTTGCATTTCTAGGAGGGAAAACTTCCGGCCTCGAAGGTCCCCGGCTCCGTGGCCCGCTGAAGGTCCTAAGGATAGAAAGGTGGCCTGGGCGGACGCCTGAATTCTACGAAAGTCTGGGTTGGGACTCCTGTTTCTTCTTGCAAGATGACTGCGACAAGTGCGCTGTGGAAATACTGGCGACCGGTAGGATCTCTCTCGGGAGGGACTTGGGGGCGGAACGTGGGTGCAGAGCGCGGACTGGGAGCCGGCCTGTCAGGCAGGAGCTGGACAGCCGCGGTGGCGGAAGTGCCGAGACAGCAGCGGCCAGAACCGAGCTGTCTAGGAAGACGCGGCGGGGAACAGCAGCGCAGCCTCGGCCAGACCGCAGCGACTGGGGTCGGCTGTCGGCGAGATGCCTCTGTTCGCCGCCAACCCCTTCGAACAGGATGTGGGTGAGTGCCTTTTCCGGCCTAGGACGCCTGTAAGTCCAGCAAGAAAGTGGGCGGCGGCGATTTGGAGACTGGGAAGTGAGCGGGGAGGGAAGGGGCGGTGCCGCCGCCCGAACGGCGGGGTCTTGTGCCGGGCGACCTCCGCGCGTCGCTGGGAGCGTGGGGCGCGCCTCCTGTTGGCCTGAAATCGGGGACCCTGACAAGGGCCTCTCCCCTCGCCACGCCCGGGAGTAGGAAGAGCCTGGGTTTCGCTGCAGGCTGCCTGCGGAGTTGGTGATAGAAACTTTCTTCTGCCTGAAGAGCTAATTTCCCTCCCCTCTTGAAGATGATGCAGCAGTGGGGAGCCCTTGCTGCTCTTAGCGCCCCAAAACTAGAGACCTCGACTTGCGGTCGGTAAAAAGGGAGAATTCAAGTCCTGATAGTGCAGCTTCAGGAGGTTACTACGCTCGTGACGATGCTGTGAGGGGTTCTGCCTTGAGAGGACGAGCAGGAAAACTTGCGACTCTCCCAGCGGTCCAGGACAGCGCTCATTTGTTGGGGCAAGATATTAATTGATCTCGTAGCACTGGTCTTTTGGTGACCGTAGATGAGGAAAAGGTGGACGCGATGTAAGAACTTAACTTTGGGCATTAGGATAGTCATGAGCCAAGGGGTCCGGGAAAATGCTTTTGTAGCAGTAGTTAACAAATATCTGGGTAGACGTTTTAGGATTTAGGATGAAGGAAAAAAGCATGGCTGAAAATCGGCCAAGTCACGCAAAACACTGTACATTTTAACAGTGAGCCACCTGTTCTGTAGTTTAAAGTTAAATTATAAAGACTAGAAAGTGCCCCATTTTGGTAGTGACCCCACGACTGTTCAAAGGAGGTAAATACTTGTAGTTACACGTTTACCCTGGGTCTTCGAGTAGGTGAAGCTGAATGCCTTTCGTTCAACCTTGTTCTTGTTAGACGAGCACAGGTGACTGGCGTAAGTCTAGGAGACGTGCTGAGACTCACGCTCTGCTTTTGGAACACGTTTCTTCTTTTGCTTCAGTTGTACTACGTGATACCTGGAATTTTGTGGTTGTTTTGTTTTGTTGAGACAGAGTCTCAAATTGTAGTTCAGGCTGGCTTTGAACTCAGTGTGTAGCCCAGGCTGATCTTGAAATTGAGGTCTTCTTGCCTCAGCAATAGTGTAAAAAGCTTGTACTCTCACACCCAACTGAGACCTATGTATTTATTTTTCTTGTGACGCTTTCATTTATTTGAAGTGAAATGAAAGATGAAACAAAATAGTATAAGGCATTATTTTAAAATTTAGCTGGCAAGTGCAAGGGCCTGAGTTCAATCCCCGGTTCCACAAAAAAAAAAAACAAAAAAAAAAAAAAACAACTAAACTAAACTAAAATTTAGTAGCTGCAGACTTTCTTCAAGGTAAATGTTTCCTGGAAGACCATTGTTATCCAGTTCCTAACTCTGCTGGTAGAAGTAGGCTGAATTGCTCTGCCTGTTTTGCTTCCCAGTGGCCCCTGAGGTCCTTGCATGCTTTAGCAGGTCACACTTTCATACTGCTGTAATAAAAGAGGCACTGGCAGTTGCTCATTGATTTGGTTTGGTTTGTTTGTTTTTGTTTTTCATGGACAGTGTTATCACCAATTTCAAGTTAGGGGTGAAAGAGTGAGTTTGAGGCCCTATAATTTCTAAACAGGGGAAAAAATGAAACACAAAGGGAACTTAAACTTATATAACAACAAAAATGAGACATTGTATTTTTAGATCTTAAGGCTTCTTTTAATTTTAAATAGGTAGTACAAAGTAAGTCATGATCTGATTTGACTTCAGTGTTTTAGTGCTAGGAAGTGAACCCACGGCATGGTAAGTGAATCCTCTATCACTGAGTCACATTCCTAGCCCATTGGTTTAAGGCTTTCACTGGAATTTTCCTGTGTGCTGTCATCCTTGCACTTATTCTCTTTGACTTAATCATATTTTATGACTTTTTTTGATTATAATCTTTGTTCACTCTTCATTCAGCAACATGTATCAAAAAGTTATGGTGTGTCAGGCATTGTGTTAAGTTCTGGGGCCACAAAAATGAATACAGAGTTCTTGCCCTTCAGGAGCTTTCAATTTAATGTAGGATGCATACCTAAATAGGAAAGTGTAGTATCATATGATAAATATAATACAATAAATGTAGGAATAAATGTATGCTTTATATTTTCCCACTGTTTATTTACTTTTATTTTTATTTTTTTGGGGGTTTTGTTTTGTTTTTGAGACAAGGTTTTGCTATGTAGTTCAAGCTGGCCTTGAACTCACTTTGTAGCCCAGGCTGGCAGTGATCCTCCTGCCTCAGCCCCCTGATTAGTTTTAATTCTTTTAGACAGGCTCTCATGAAGTAGTTAAGGCTGTCCTTGAATTTGCTGTCTAGACCAGGTTGACCTTGAACTCCCAGGGACCCTCCTGAATGTTGAGATCATGGGATTGTGATGCCACGCCCAACCATCCTCCCTTTTGCTTAAAATGATCTTTCTGAAAAGGTGAGAAACACTTTGAGGTAAGAACTTTACACTATCCTTCTCAGAGTTCTACCCCTACTTTTAGCAGCAGGAAGTAGTTACCTCTTACTGTACATGTGATATGGTTATTCACCAAAGGCTTTCCAAGGGGTAGGTACAAATGACATAGTTACAGTGGGAAGTTTTAGTGCTTAGCACTGAGAGAGAGATTATTTCTCTATATTCTGTACCAGTTATTCCAGTTAAACTATATTGGTTCCTGAGTCATGTCTTGTCTCTTCTGTGCACTAACTCCAGTTCGTGTTTATCTTTTTCCCCTTATTTACGAGGCTTTTTTGTGTGTTCCTGGCTCTGTGCTGAACACCATTGATTGTAAATGTTTGCTGCTTTCAACAATTTTAGTATCTCTGTCTTAAAGATACATTCACTTTTGTTTCACAGAATTCTGTAAAGTTCTTTTGAAATAGTTTGAAGTGGAAACTTTTATTTAAGAGGGTATTTTTTCCAGGTGAATTAAGAATATGTGTATTGCTGTATTTTTTACTTTTGTTGTGTTAGCAGAACTTGGGGCTTTCAGTCATGCAATTTTTTTCTCCAGGGAAATTTTGTAAGAAACCCCACTGTAAAAGCATATAGTGATAGTATTCAGTGATACAACTTTATTGTATTCAAATTTATGAAATGTATTTAAGCCATCCTTGAGCATACTTGTTATAACCTTTGTAAAAAGTTAAAAAAAAATGGTTACAGATGAGAATGGTATCCTCAACAGCCAGTTTTTCCTATATCTTATTTTACTTGCATAGGACCAACCCCCCCCCCCAATATTTTCAGAAGTTACAATTGCTTTTTTCTTTTTTCCTGGTACCAGGGATTGAACTCAGGACCTTGCACTTGCCAGGCAGGCACTTAAGTTGCTGAGCTGTCTCCCTGGTCCCCTGAAGTTACAAATTTTAATCAATATATTTTGAGGTCTTTTTTTAATTTTTGGTAAAGTATGAAATACTTTTAGCATAAAGTATAAGATATAACATATAACATTCCTATTAGCCAATAGTTCCAACTCTTAATATTTGGACATGATTAACATTTATTTATTTATTTTTGTATTTTAGGGAAGAGTCTACAGGGTGTTCAGGGTCTCACTGTTAGATTGGACCTGTAGTGATATGCCTATTTACAGCCTCCCAAGAGCTAGGACTACAGGAGCATGCCACCATGCCCAGTCTCAATTGCCATTGCAGCGCGCCCCTGGGGGCGAGGCCTGCACAGCTGGCCTGAGGAATGAACCCCAGGCCCCTGCGACTGCTTGCAGGTGCTTTGATTTTTTTTTTTTTTTTTTAGAAAATATTATATACAGTTGAAATACTTTAGTACTTTTAGCAGCTGTCTTATTTTATTGTTCCCATTCTCAGGGTTAAATGTTCTTCTGGTAGATAGAAGTCCTATTTTGTAGCTATGTTTTGCAGCCCTTTTTCTGTCATCAAAACATCAGCCAATTAGCAACTTTTGCCAAGCACCTCTGCTGAGAAGAATATTATTTCTAGAAACCTCAGACATTTGGTTTTGCTCATTCTTTTCCCCTATCTTTTCCTTTATTTTTTTATTTTTTATTTTTTGGCAGAACTGGGGATTGAACTCATGCCTTTGAGCTTGCCAGGGAAGCGCTTATTCTACTGAGCCATCTCCCCTGCTCCCTTTATTCTCTAGGACAAAGTTCCACAGAGTTTATTAGCATGTTCACTTGTTCTAGGTGTTATAGACACTGTGTTCATCTTCTAGGTGTACTAAATATTATTCCCATCTTTTAATGTTTAAGGGCAACAGTTTCTTAATGGATCTATATAGTTTCTTGTGCTTGGAGGAGAAATACCTTTTTGTCCCTGTTATACCCTGTGGAACACTTGGGCTCCTTATAATAGAGACTTGTTACAGCTGTCACTGTTAGTTTTGAGGAAACCTTGGGCCGGAGAGATGGCTCAGTAGAATAAATGCTTGCCTTGCAAGCACAAGGGGCTGAGTTCAATCCCTGGTTCCACCAAAAACAAAACAAAACAAAAAAAAACACCCAAAAAACCACCTTTATTTACCTACAGTGAAGGAATTTTGAAGATGTGATATCCTATGAAGTAGTTGCCATTGTGACTTTTAATGTGTACCGAGGGACTGTATTTAATAGTTTTCATGATGAAGAAGACAGCAAGATGCTGGGAATGTTGCTCAATTGGTGGAGCACTTGCCTGGCATAGTTAAGGCCCTGCATTTAATCCCTAGCAGTGGAAAAAACAAAACAAAAAAATCATAAAGGGAAATGGAAGATTTAAAAGTTTTAAACAGTCTCCTTATTTAGTGTGCAGGTGACTACATGATCTCTGCAGGGGGAAATCATTATATGCACTATGTGTATACCTATGAAGTCCCTTCTTTTTTCTGAGATGGTGTTTTGATATGATGCCCTGGCTGGTTTCTAAGTCTTCTGCTTATGGGATCCTCCCATGTTGTCCTTCCAAATGCTGGCTGCTACAAGTTGTAGAGCACTGTGCCTGGCGGTAAAGTATAATTTTAAAGTCAGATTATATAGGATTAAATCTTATTTGGTGAAATTTTACTTGATTTGGTTATTTTTAAGACTCAAAGTTTTCTTGGTCAATAAGTAGTACCATATAGGCACTTGTTTTTTAATTTTCATGTATAATGTGAGAATTAGTAACTCAGAATTTTAGTTTTAATTTTAGTTCTTTGAACTGAAAGGGCCTTTTTACTTGGAGTAGTTTTTTTTTTTTTTTTGCTTTCATATGTCATAAATTACCTGAAAATTATTTTCTAAAACTGTAAAGCTATATAGCAGGTGCAATAGTTTGGTTTTCCTTGTAATAATAAATACTTGAAGTATACTTGAGGGAAACTGAAAGAGAGGAACTTTTTTTTTAAAAAATATTGCCTTAGTAGGCAATGAATAAAATGTATTTAATATAAGGATTTAAAGTCAGTGTGACAGGAGCCGGGGAGATAGCTCAGTGGAATAAGCGCTTCCCTGGCAAGCGCAAGGGCCTGAGTTCAATCCCCGGTTCCGCAAAAAATAAAATAAAATAAAATAAAAATAAAGTCAGTGTGACAGATAACAGGAAATGATCCATTGCCCCCTGTAAGTTATTGACATTTTGAAGTAGACACCTAGTTATTTATAGCTCATATTACTTCACCTTCATGTCAGAAATTTGACAGTGCATAATGACAAATCTGTTCAGGTGTGTATCTCATATTTTTAATATATTTGATGAATATTGCTATTGGGCATCTTTAAATACATTTAGTAAATGGATACCCTCTTTTTCAAAGTATATCTGTCTTTTGTTCATTGTTCTTTTTACTTAATTTTTACAGCTCTTTTAAGCTTGTCAGCCATTTTAATCTGAATTTAACAAGTGAGAGCCTGGGTTCAGATTTGAGTTAGGTGAACCATCCAGAACCCCTACGCTAGTAATTAAGATTTAGAGCTGGGTATAGACAAGGCAGATCCTAAGCATTAATTACTGGTGAGCACACTACCCGAGAAGCGTGAAATCACACTCTGCAGTGTGCCTAAGGGTTTGCTCCTGTGGGGATCATGTAATCTCTTGCCAGCCTAGCCTGTCTGCTCTGGATTTTCCATCTGTGATTTATGTGACAGTGGCTACTTTGGAGTTTCAATTTTTCCTTTTTTCCAGCCATTAGTATCTTGCATGTGATGCTTCCTTGATAGATCTATGACAGTAGAAATTATACTTAATAAAACATTTATGCTTAGCCCTGTTCTATAGTGTGAGGGTGCATTGGGATTGAGCATGCTTGTCTTGTGGAATTGGGAGGGGCCTAGGTTCTTACCTGACAGAATGAGAGAGGGCATTTTGACACAGTCAAGAAACAAGTGACTCTACAAGAACACAAAGTCTGCCTTTAGATCCCTTTTTCTGCCTTTTAAATAAGGGTTTAAATAACAGTTGATCTTGATGTCTTTTGTCCCCTATTTGACTTTTCTCTCCCCCTTAGGCCCTACTCTTTTAGCTTCTCAGAGCGCCCACAGTGTTAACTGTGACAGAAGTGAAAAAAAAGTGGCAGTCACTGTTTTGTATTCTTCCACAGCAGGATGTTCCTAAAGATGTTGTATTAGTGTATGATGTAGTCAGTGAAGTTAATTTTGGCATTTGCCTAATCCTTTGCTTGTAACAGTTGAACTTGGATCAGTCCTGTTTAGCATGTTTAAGACATTGAAGCATAGGAAACTGAAAATGTTAACCTAGCAAGTTTCAATGACAATTGCACTTGAAAAAGATAAATACAGTGCTTTAAACTTTAGTACATGTCTTGATCCAGACTGTCCAGATTGAAATCTTTTTTACTACTAATTGTGTAACCTTGTGCTAGTTGCTTTTCTGTATATCCATTTCCTAATCTGTGAACTGGAATCCTTCATATGGTGAGGAATAAATGGTTTAGCATATACTGAAAAAAGTTTTTTTAGCTGTGGTCTGAATGTGTACCCTCAGTTCAGGTGTTGTGCCAGTACTGGGGGGTGTCACAATCCTTGAGGCTCTGCTTCCATGAGCGGATGAACTCTGCTGTGCAGAGCTTACTGGAGCACATTTGCTCTCTTGCACCTTTGCCTCATTAAAATGTAGCAAGAAGGCACCTGGCAGAAGCTGGAGCCTCTGTCTTAAAGAGTTTCCAGCCTCTAGAAGTGTGAACAGTAAATTTCTGTTCCTTATACATTACTCAGGCTCAGGTACAAAAGTACCTAAGATGAAGATTTAGGCATTGCTTTAGTCATGTTTGTAGATACTATACTGATATGTAGTATAATGGATTTTTGTTTCCTTGTTATACTCTTTTATGTGTATGCCCTGATTGTTAATTGGATTTGGTTGTTTTTGTTGTTGGTTTGTTTTGTTTGTGACCACTACAAGTCTCATTGTGTATTTCAGGCTGGCCTTTATACTAGGCTCACTAGGTAGCCCAGGCTGACCTTGAGCTCCTAGCGATCCTCTTTGCCTCAGCTTCCTGAGTGCTGGGATTACAGGCATGTGCCACCATGCCCATCTGTGATTGGGTTTTATAAGTGTTTCCATAAAAATGCATTGTGTTTAGAGAATATGCTATGCATATTGTTCTAGATGGCTTCCAGTTTTAAAATACAGCGAGCCCTCATTGTACACAGTTCATAGGAACATGAATGTAATTGCATTACTTTGGTTCAGTAACACAGCACCCCAACAATAAGCTGTCCAGTGAACTGGACATAGAGTTTAGCAGAAACTGTATGAATTTTGAACTATGAATTGATAGTTGGTGGTTTTTAAGCTATTAATTTTATAGTAATTTGTTCCATTGCATGTTTGAAGATCTAATATTGATTATTTTTCCATCTTTTTTTATTTCTCAAATTTTGTAATGCTCCCAAACCATACTTCTATAGTTTAAAATCTGCTAAGTTTATTCAGTGATTTTGTTTGTTTTGTTTAGATATTGAGGGAGAGAGCCCACTTGGGCCCCTCTCCTGTCCCTCTCTCAGACAGGAGCTTTCTTTCCCCACAGTAAATATATTCTGCTCATAAAAAGAAGAGAAAGTTAAAAAAAAGGTAAAAAAAAAATAGATATTGAACTTTTACTTTTATAGTTTGTTTCTCTGCTTAGCATTTTTTGTCTCTCATGACCATCATTTACTTTGTCATTGAAAATATGTGATAATTGCTTTATACCCTTGAGTTTCTTTTTGTTTTTGTGCTAATTCTGTTTGGGTTCTATTAACATCTTTCTTTGTTGACTATTTTGATTGTGGGGCGCTTTATTGCATATGTAATAAATTTTTAATATGCTGAATATGGTGATTATTCTCTGTAGAAATCAATTAAATTGTTTTCCTCTGAAGGGTATTGTAGACTCTTGTAGGATCTTTTAGTTTTGTCTGGTGTGGCTTTATTTGTGAGATAGGCCTCTTTCAGTTTTGAACTACAAGGTTTTTTTTGTTTGTTTTTGTTTTTGTGCAGGGTCTCACTGCATCTCAGACTTGTATTGGTCCTCCTGATTTCTGCCTGCCTAGTGCTGGGATTACAGGTGTGCGCCACCATGTCCAGACTTCAGTTTTGAACTTTGAATTTTAAATTCTAGAGGGCTTTTACATCTAAGGTGTGGCCCTTTTGGAGGTTTCAACTGAATGAATAAAGTATTTGGTTTTGGTTAATATGCTCAGACTGGTACAGGATCTCAGGATAAATCCTGAGGGGATTTCACTGACCTTATCAGATTCAAAAGCTACAATTCTTGTTACATAAGTCTTACTTTATCTTGGTCTTAACCATCCAGCAGGAAAGTATAAAAATGAAGTATAAGAAGTAAAGCCATGCTGTTATGTTGAGCTGTAGGGGACTCAGGTCAACAATTTCTG
>NW_004524658.1:11801288-11825206 GCF_000260255.1 Octodon degus | reverse complement strand
GTGGTGGGGGGCGGCCCGAGGGGGTGGGAGAGCGTCCGGCCCATGCTGCGCCTGGGCTGGGACTGGTCCCGCCGGCGCAGGGTAGCAGGAAGCTCTCCACTCACTCACTGGACCTGGGCTAGGACTGGGTCTAGGGGTTCCAGGAAGTCGGCAGAAATTCCTACTCGGCGGGAGGGGTGGGGAGGTAGGGCGGAGTGGTGGGGGGCGACCTGAGGGGGTGGGAGAGGGTCCGGCCCACGCTGCGCCTGGGCTGGGACTGGTCCCGCCGGCGCAGGGTAGCAGGAAGCTCTCCACACACTCAACGGACCTGGGCTAGGACTGGGTCTGCAATGTGTTAATTATTGAAATTGTCCTACCAATTTGGTTTGAAAAAAATAAAAATAAAAAAAAAGTAAAAAAAAAAAAAATCTACTCAGACCGTCAAAACAGAAATAATGCACAGTTGAAATTTATTTTAACATTTTTCATGACTGAAATTTCAAAACCAAGGGACCATTGGGCTTAGTGTATGGTGACACCTTTCCCCTTGGGTTGGAGACAGCTATTTTTTGTGTGGGTTTTCCAGTGACCTTTCCTTGATAGTACATACATTGGTAGAATTGGAGCATTAGCTCTTCGATGCCCCTTCTGAAAAGGACATTAATCCTGTGGGATCAGATCTCATCCTTGTGACCTCATTTCACTTCCTTAGTGGCTCTATCTCCTCATGTAACCACACTGGGGGTAGGGCTTCAGCATAGTACACCTTCTCCCCTCTGCCCCCTAATACTGGTTCTTGAGCCCAGGGTCTCGTGTCTGCTAGGCAAGTGTTTTACCACAGAGGTGCATTGTCAGCCCTTTCCTAATTTTGTTTTCTCAAGTTTGAGACAGGCTTTCACTAAGTTGTTTTGGCCGGCCTCAAAATTGCATTTTTCCTAGCTCAGCCTACCAAGTATCTGGGATTGTGGGCATGCACTACCAAGCCTGGCTTCAACATATGAATTTTGGGAGGGACACAAACAATTCAATCTTTAACAGGTAGGATTGCTCCCAGCACCTTTCAATCACAAACAGTAGTAGGTGACCTGTGCTAGACACTGTGTGCGTGTAACTCAGCCCTTGACCAAGCACCTGTAGTAAATCCTTGTGTTTGTAAGTCTGGTCTCTGACACCCAGCTGTTGTTCTACTTAGACTAGTCTGTCTTGTGTTAGGATGGGAAAGTATTTCCATACAGAAAGCTGGGGTCATCATGAGACCCACTCTGTATTTCTCTTTTCTTCAAAGATCTCAGAACTATGCTGCTTGTTACTCATTTCCTGGAAACAATTGATTTCTCTGTTTTGGCTTGTTTTATAGCTGTTTTTGGTAGGATAACAAGTCTCATGTCAGATACTCTGTCACATTTGGAAGCAGAAGACCAGTCATGAGTTGTGATTTTCAAACATAGGCTTTAAAGGTTTCTTGTAGGAATGCTTGTTTTATATAGTTACATTTCTTATCTTATACCAATAGAGCTTATTTTATTAAACGTTTTATGGCTAGACCTGAGTCCTTTTGGAGTTGTATTTTGAACCTAATAGACCGTACGGAGGGGGAGTCTTTTGTTCTTTGTAGGCATTGACAGAATGATTCTTAAGGTATTTTTAGAATCTTTCTAAACTACTTCTCTGTGTATTTAAGGCTCCCTACATACGGTAATCAAATCCTGGTGATGAAATGTTATGACTTACACCCACTAAACCCTGGCAGTTTAACATTTAGGCCCCAGGAGGGCTCTTTTAAGGATCTCCACCTCTATGCATTTGACGCAGGATAACATAAGATATGGCTCCAACACTGGGTAAAGTGACATGCTATGAAAGAATGGTTTCTTAATTATAGTATTTAAAACTTTCCATGAGTTTAAAATACTCCTTAGTACATAATTTAACTATTATTTAGTTCACTATAAAAATGAAATTCTTTTTAGTAGGCCATTCTAATGTCTTTAGATTTTACACTTTTTCAAAAGAGTAGTTGTGAATCATATATTTGTAGAGGGTAGGGGGCCTGCCCCTTAGCTCAGTTCTTTAAGTGGCTGCTTCAACAAAGCAGTCAGACTCGGGTTGCTGTGGTTCGATCCCCACAACTCAAACCTGCCAAACCTGCCCTGAAGGCATTCGGAGCAAAAAAAAAAAAAAAAAAAAAAGCTTTCTGTAGAGGGTAAACTTGACTTAATACAGTATTAAAAATCAGGATTTTTCATTTTCTTTGAAATCAAGTACAGCGTGTTTTCTGTATTTTTGAAATTGTTGAAAGGCTTTTGGAGTATGAAAGTAGGTTTATTTGATTGTATCACATAACCAAAATTGAAAAAATAATCATGGAAAGTTGAGTTCTAGCAGAACTATGAAGGTTATTAGTCCAAGATCAGATTTGATGGTTTGAATGTGTATGTTTTGTACTCACTTATACACATGGTATATACAAAATTTGGTGATTGATGGGCTATCCTTTCAGAGCCAGAAGGAAAGAGTAGACTTGTGACACAGTGTCAGCCTGATTGGTGCTGTGATACAGCTGCCTGGAGGATCGGTAGAGCACAGCTCTGGGTGTGTCTGGCTCGTCATCCGTTGCTCTCTGGCACTGGTTCTCTTGCTCTGCCATGCTGTTATGGTTTAGATTTAGAATACCTCCTGTGCTTAGAAGGTGATGGGATTATGGGTTGGTAGGGAGTGGGATCTAATAGGAGACAGATCATAGCCTGAAAGGGTGACTCTCTCCCCAACTCCTCCTTTCTCTCTGCTTTCTGTCCACCGTGCTATGAGCAGGTCTACTCTGCCATGCCTCTCTGCCATTCTGTTTCTTCTTTGGAACCAACTGACCCTGGACATAAGTGGAGATAAACCTGTCCTCTTTTAAGTTGTTCCAGCAACAAGAAAGTGACTAAGACTAGTTTTGGAATGAGGACTAAGGTTATTGCTGTGACTACATGACTGTGTGTTCAAAAGCCTTTGGACTTGATTCCCAGGAGGAGTTTGGAAAAGTTTGGGCTAGAGTGCTGTAAACCCAGCTTCATGGGAACTCAGAAGACCAGAATGTTACTAGAAAGGTGTACGATAAAGATCGTGCTCAGTAGGTTTCAGATGAAAATGAGGACAGCATTGACAGTTGGACTCCTGGTCATGTGTGTGCTCTGGTAGAAATTTGTGTACATTTTGCTCACATCCTAAGACTTTGAGGGAGAGTAGATTATGGGGTAGACTAAAGCAGGGCATGGAGGCACACCCTATAATCTCAGCACCGTAGAGGCTGATGTGGAAGGATTGTTTTGAGTTTGAGCTCCACCTGTGAATTCAAGTCCAGCCTGAGCTACATAGTGTGACACCGTCTAAAAACCTAAAATAAACTAAATAAATAATAAAGAGCTAATGTACCAGAGAAAACTAAAAAATTTCAAATTAGGCTGTAGCATGGTTACTACTTGCTGCTTCCAGGAAGATCTGTGAGACAGGAGCAAAAAGTTTACTGGAGATACAACTCAGTGGTGTAGCACCCTCCTGGCAAGTGCAAGGTCCTAATTTCGATTCCTAGTACCCCCCTCAACCAACCAACTAAACAAAACAAAAAGAGTTCAGTTTTTCCTCCAGCCCTGCCAGCATTTGTTATTGGTTGATTTCTTGATAATAGCCATTTTTTTTTCTGGACTGAGATATAATCTCAGTATTCTTTTAATTTGTATCTTTTGAATGACCAGTGATGGTAAACATTTTTTCATAATATATTTGCTGTTTTACTTCATTTGACAAGTGTCTATTCATTTCAGATGCCCAGTTTTGGATTGGGTCTTTAAATTTGGAGGGGGCCTGAGTTTGTTTTTTGAGTGCTTTGTATTTATTCTAAATGGAGTCCTTTGTGTGAGGAACAGCTCACAAAATTTTTTCCCACACGGTGGATTGTCTCTTCACTCTGTTGGTGGTTTCCTTTGTTGTGCAAAATCTTTTTAATATGATCCTAGTTGTTGATTTTTTTGTGATATATACCGTATGATTGTGGTTTTGTTCATACAGTCTTGCCTATACTTCTGTCTTCAGGAGTTCTACCTCATCTATCCTCCGGAAGATTTGCTATTTCTGTTTTAATATTTAGATCTTTAATCCATTTCAATTTTAGTTTAATGCATGGTAATATGAGTCTTATTTTAATTTTCAACTTGTGGAAGGCCAGTTTTTCCAGGACCATTTATTAAACAGGCTATCTTCCAGTGAAAGTGTTTGGCACCTTTGTCAAAGATAAGGTGGCTGAGTGTTTGGAGTTGTTTGTGCATCTTCTAACGTGTTCCATTGATCTTTAGGTCTCTTCCCCCCAGTACCTTACTATTTTTAACACTTTAGTAGCTTTGTAGTATAATTTCAAGTCAGGGATTGTAATGTTCTCTGCCTTGCCTTTGTTGCCCAGAATTGCCTGTGCTATTCCATCTTTTCTGGTTCCAAATGAATTTTAGGATTATTTTGTCTAATTCTAAGAGATACGCTATTAGTATTTTAATTGTGATTTAACACAAATTAAATATGTATAACAATTTTGATATTATTTTTAATCTTTTACTTATTTATTTGGTACACGGTCTCACTATGTAGCTTGGACTCATAGTGATCCTCCTATATCAGCCTCCCCAGCCCTGGAGTTACAGGTGTGTGCCACCATGCCCAGCTTTGGTGGCCAGCATGGGTCTGCATGGCATGTGGTACCCAGGAACAAATGCGGATCCTTGTGCTTGCCAAGCAGGCGCTTAGACTGCCGAGCTATCACACTAGCCCTATATAATAATTTTGGGAGTATAGTCATTTTCACCATATTAGGTGTTCCCAAAGAAGTAGGGGTATCTTTTTATTTTCTGATATCCTCTTCAATCTCCTTTTTCAGAGTACTGTAGTTTTCAATGTAAAACTAGATTGATTCCTAAGTATTTCGTTATTTGTATGCTATTGTGAAAGGTGTTGTTTCCCTAATTTCTCTCTCAGTGAGTTTGAGATTTATGTACAGGTATGCCGTTAATTTTGAGTGTTGACTTTGTATCCTGCTACACTATTTACTGAATCCAAATTTAGTAAGACTTGTATTAAATCTAGAAATCTTTTGGTGGAGTTTTGGGGGTCTTTTATGTAGAGTATCATGTCTTTTGCAGCTAATGGTATGTAATTTCTTTTCCTACCCTTACTCCTTTTATTTCTCTTTCTTGTTTTAATTGCTTTGGCTAATATTTCCAGAACTATGTTAAGGGTAGTGATAGTGGACATTATTACCTTGTTTCTGATTTTATAGTGAAAGCTTTCAGTTTTTGTCCATTTAGTATGATGTTGGCTGTTGGATCGTCACAGGTGGCTTTTATCAGATTGAGGAAAAGCCCATCTATTCATTTTCTGTAGGGTTTTTATCATGAATGGGTATTGGACTTTGTTAATTGTTCTTTCTGCATCTATTGAGATGATCATGGGGCTTCTGTCTTTAGCTATGTTAATGTGATGTATTGCATTTTTTGATTTGCGAATGTTGAACCATCCTTGGGCCCCTGGAATGAATTACACTTGGTTGTGGTATATAATTTTCTTGATGATTTGCCTGTATATTATTGAGGATTTTTGCATCTATGTTCATTAGGAATATTGGCATGGAGTTCTCTTGTTTGGATGGTTTGCGTTCTGGTTTTAATGTCAGGGTATTGCTTGCTTCCAGGAATGAATTTGGAAGTATTGCTTCATTTTGATTTTTTTTTTTTTCAGAACTGGGGATTGAACTTTAGGCCCTTGCACTTGCTAGGCAAACACTTATTCTACTGACCTCCCCAGCCTCCCCCTCCCTGCAGTTTTGAATTTCATTGATGAATTGGAAAATTAATGGCATTAGGTCTTTTCTAAATTTCTTGTCAAATTTACTAGTGAATTTGTCAGGGTCTGGACTTCTTTTTCTTATTAGGCTTTTAATTACATCTTCAATTTCCTTTATCGATACTGGTTTATTTAGAAATTTTTTTATCTTGATTGGGATTTTGTAATGCATATATATCTGGGAATATACATTTCTTGTGTATTTTCCATCTTATTAGCATTGGCTGGCACAACCACTGTGCAATCAGTGAAGATTCCATAAAAAAACTAAAACAAAAGGTTCCTTTTGACCTACCCGTTTCCCTTTGTATCTTCCTGAAAGAATTAAAAGCATCATACCACAGAGATTTATGCACATCCATGTTTATGCAACACAATTTGTAATAGCTAAATCTTGGAAACAGCCCACATGCCCATCAGCTGATAAACAGACAAAGAAGATGTGATTTTTTTGCACAGTGAAATACTTTGCCACAAAGAAGTATAAGCTTGAGACATTTCTAGCTAAATGAATGCACCTTGAGATCATAGTCTTATCTGAACTACATCGGACACACATTTAAGCACTGCATTGTTTCTCTGGTGTGAGAAACCAAATATGTAAATAAGGACTAAAATGTACAATAGAGTTTAGGGAATGGAAAGAAAATGTTCAGATGGGAAGGCGAACTGGGGGGAGGGGGAAGGAGGGGACCAGAAGAAAGAGAATATAAGGAAAATAATGAAAGAAACTTTTATAAATAAGGATATAAATAAGGAGAGGGAAGAGGGGTTGAAGGAAAGGGAGGGGTAATAGGATAAAAAGAAGCAAGGTATGCACAGGTACAAATCCCCTTTGATGAACGGTATCATTATGTGTATCTAAAATGTACCAATAAAACCACTCCCTCCAAAAATGAATAAGTAAATAAAGGGCTCACTTTTGTCAGAAAGATCCTATGAAGATTGAACAGAGGAGAGCTTGGTTACTAAAAAGATTAGAATTTAAAAAATGCCAGGTATTTTATATAATGACTATAGGAAAAATGGCTTCAGCATCACAAACCTGCAAGGCCCTGCCCATTACAGGCTCTGAGGTGTGAAACTATAAGAATTTGATTTGAGAAGTGAGCTTCAGGGCACTATGGTCAAGAAGGGCCACTACAGAATTAGATTGCTGGAGGTCTGTAGACACTGATCAGTTATCAGGCACTCAGAGATCTCTGCAGTCACTGGCTACTGCTTGAGCTGGAAGCAGACATTGGAATCATCCTTGTGGTATGAGTTTTACATGCCTGCGGAGTTCAAGTGTTGTGGCGTAGTGGAGGCATTTACCCAGATTTCAGAAGGAGGTCTGGGAGGCTGTTTTGCTTCTGAGAGGGCATTGTGTGAAGCTGTGACAGTGAAGCCAAAAGTAAATTGGAAACCCCAGGACATTGAAGAGACCAGGAAGATGGAAAAGATAGAAGAAAGCTGGAAGCGGGGTGAGCAAAGCCAGCTCAAGGTAGAAGCCGTGAGGACTACAACCTGCAGTACTTCGTGGGGAGGGCTGCCCAAGCCTTTTGACAGTTTGCTCCCTTTCTTGCAGCTCACTCTACTGTTAAGATAGCTCTTCTGCTTTCTCTGCATTTGTCATACTTTAAATAAGCTCTCTATTTACATGGTACCCATGTAAATGGATTCCCATTTTCTGCTAAAAGCCCACTTCATTTTTTATCCGAGTAAAGGCAAAGACCCAAAGAGGCTAGGGGTCGTTCTGGGAGACCCCTAGCCATTCCCCTTCCCTTGGCACCCCAGTGGACTGAATACCATCACTGATCCAGTCTTTCCTTTGCCCTTAATTGATAATTTCATTTACTTATCTTAGTTACTTTCTCAATTTCATTTACTTATCTTAGTTACTTTCTCGTTGCTGAAACACAATACTCCACACCCTACAATTTTGAGGAAGAAAGGCCTATTTTGGCTAACAGTTTGTAGGGGTTTCAGTCTAAAGTCTTTTGGCTCCAAGGCAGGGCAGCATGGCAGAAGAGAAAGAGCTCATGACATAGGATGATCAAGGGAGACCCCCTTTTGGGCCATACCTCTGGTGACCCACTTATTCTGACCAGGCTTAGCCCTAAACTCGGTGGCCTAATCCATGATGAGTATCATGCCCCTGTGATCCACTTATCTCCCAAAGGCCCTACCTATGAGTGTCTGAGGCTTTGGAGGGACATCTAGATAGAAACAATAACACTTCTTCATGAATTGTGCAGGTCCTACCCTACAGGGAAAGGTCTGCCCCAGTGTAGTGCTAAAGCATTACCATTTTTGGGGGGTTCACCGCAGACTTACATATCTAAAGCTTCCAGTAGTAGCAACAGTGACATTTTGCTTTGTTTCTTCATCTTATTCATAGCTGTGGGCGTGGAAAAGGTTGCCAGTTTTTGGGTGAGCTCTTCGGACACTTTAGACTGTGATCCTATTAGAGTTTACTAGAGAAACAGATGTAATACAAGATGTGTACAAATATATGTGAATGTACAAGATTGACTTACAGTGGCCACCCACAGAGTGATTGCAAGAGTGCAGAGGGTGTCTGCACACTGGAGACCGAAGGATTCAGGCTAAGAACTGTAGTGGAACTCAGTACAGTGTCTCCTGCTAGGACCTATCAGGAGGCCAGTGGGTCTGGGCTGGAAGCCAGGAGATGATGTCCAAGCTGAAGTCTTAAGACTTGCGCTCCCCTGAAGAAACACAAGCAGATTGATTCATCCTTCTTCATTTCCCCTTTATGCCATCCAAGTGACAGGCCACCCCATCGTGTGTAATTGCCCAGTTAAGCTTCTCTTACTCAGTTTGATACAACCATCATACTATTTTTTTTTTGTCATTCACTTTTCTGCATACTTTATTTGTTACAAACATACAATTTTTTAAATATAGACTGTAAAACTCCATTTGCAAAAGTCTGCTATTGTAAGGAGTGCACACCAGCAGGAAGAGTTCTTAGACTTTTTCTCTGAGTTTTTCTTTCAGTTTTGCTAGTTAGTGGTAAATACGGGACCCGCCACTTTACAGACCTGTCTGAAGCTACTGGCTGTATTCACATTGCTCTTTTGGAGCAGCCCTGCTTGTCTCGAAGCTGGTCAGAATCTGAGCTTCAACCTACAGGCAGTGAGATCAACAGCCCGCCCGGACTCTGCTTTGAACGGTTTTCGGGAAGTGTGATTTCTGAATGGGTACTGCACTTCACGGTTTGTTTGAATTGCCCATGCAGCTGTTTGTTAAAGTGCATTCTTCTTTTAAAAAATAAGAGGAATAATCTTTACTCTTTAACCAAGGTACTTAAAAAAATGAACTTTTTGGTCTCTCAGCAGATATTCCCAAATTGATCCTAGCACTACAAACTTTAGTGTTCTATTTACAAACATTTATAGGGTTACAGGTGGAAGGGACCTTATAAAATTAAAGGTGCAGCTTCACTTGAAGCAGAAATCAGTTCTACAAATTCATACATAGGCAAACACACTTGGTTTACAATGCATAATAAGCATGTTGGTATTTACACAGATTGAAGACATACCAAAACCCCCCTTTTTAATTTTCAACCTACACTCTTAATTGTACATTTAGGTCAGGAAGCTGTTTCCTGCTACCAAGATTTGGTTTTAATTCGCCCGAATGACTTTATCATGATATTTTTATTTACTAGATTTAAAAGTTTTTGTATATGCATATATAGAAAAAGTCTAGAAAGATAAATGTAATTTTAGAAGAGGCTGGTAGTGTTAGGTTGGTTTTTTCCCTCTTTAAAATTTGCTGAATTCGTTTGTTACATAATTTAGAAATAAACATTTTAAATCTCTGAAAAAATATAGTCAAATCTGACTTTTCATAGAAGATGGATTTAATTTTGTAATTTAAAATTGAAGTTAGAAGTACTCTATATTCTGAAGTTTATCTGTAGTTCTTTTATCTTTGGCAAGAATGAATGGAGGCTTTTTGAAAAAATTATTTGTAGACTTTTTAACTGTTGTGTTTTTATTGGTATCTTAGTGTTTTGTGACCATATCCTAATTTTTGTGTATGTTCTCATTTTACAGAAAAAGCTACGAATGAATATAATACCACAGAAGATTGGAGTCTGATTATGGATATATGTGACAAAGTTGGAAGCACTCCTAATGGGTATGATACCCAGTAAATATTTAGCAGCTTTATTATGCTGTCCTTTTCCTGTGTAACTTTGAAAGGATATTGCAGTCCTAGTTTTCAACAAGCTCTTAATGTAACTAAATTATTATTTAAACTTCTTAGTTAGCTATTTAGTTTCAGGAAATAAAAACTAAACAGAGCCCATAGAGTGGGTGTATAAGTCTTGTTCTGAAAGAACAAATGGAAGAGAATTCCATTTGTTACCTGAGCTCTGTTAAAGGCTTGATACAGTAGGGACACATGTTCACAGAGAGTAGATTAGTTATTTGGGCATTTTCCTGTAACTTAGACATGTATGAGAAACTTCCATTAATGAATAGGTAAATATAGTAGGTAACAATGAAAAGGTGATCTCTAACGTGTTTTTAAGGAGAATGCAGCAGTTAGTTTTAATGCTCAGATTTTCAGGCTGGGGAGATGGCTCAGTGGAATAAGCGCTTCCCAGGCAAGTGCAAGGGCCTGAGTTCAATCCTCAGTTCCACCAAAAAAAAAAAAAAAAAAAAAAAGGAACACTCAGATTTTCATAGTGTATACACTTTTGTATCTGAATCTTTTAAGATTATATAGCTAGTTCTTTATAAGAGTATGAAAAGAGAGTTTATATGGTGTAGTTCTCTTGTGATGACTTTCTATGAGGTGATGTTTTGTCTGTTTTGGAGTGTATGATGATTGCAGCAGTTATTTTTAAAGTTCTGTGAGTTTGAACAAAAGATTATGTAAAACCATTTTACATGCTTATTCCATAACAAAGCAGATTTTCTAGGATTTGTTTTTAAACTTAGTTAGGAAATACACTGTATTTTAAATGTTTGAATTGAAATTATAAAACAAAATACCATCTGTATTTTTTTTCTTAGAGCAAAAGATTGCCTGAAAGCCATAATGAAAAGGGTTAATCATAAGGTTCCTCATGTTGCTCTGCAGGCATTAACTGTGAGTAAAAGTCATGTTGTTTGACCCAGTTTTCAAAGTGCTCTTATTCTAGTAAGTTAGGTAAGATAATATTTCAACATTTGTGTGTTAACTTTTATTGTTGTTAACAGCTTCTTGGGGCTTGCGTGGCAAACTGTGGAAAGATATTTCATTTAGAAGTATGTTCCCGTGATTTTGCAACAGAAGTGCGTGCTGTGATAAAAAATAAGGTAAATTTTATAAAGAGAAGAATTTAAGACATTTTTAAAAAACATGTATCAGTTAAATTGTGTAATAAAATTATACGTGAAATTGCTTTTAGATAAATTAGAATGATTTAAACTTCTGATAGTATGCGAAACAGTTTTTCTCTCCAAAACATGCACTGTTCATAGGAGCTAATCTTTACTGAGTTCTAGTGAGCAGTCATTTCTTTAATGATTTTATTTAGACTGTCCTGTTTGTACAGAAACTGGGGCTTGAAAGAAGTGACTTTTCCAAGTTTGTGCAGCAAGTAAGGAGGCAGAGCTGAGATTCAGCTCAAGAGTTCTATGACTCGAGACTCCGACTCCTGTAACTGCCATTCTTTGCTGACTCCCATTACAGTGGGTGAGCAAAGGAGATCTTTGTTTGGGGGAGGCGTTGTAGGGTTACCTTTCTTTGTGATAGAACCTTAAACACATCATAATTTATACTATTAGTGGCAAAAGTCCCAGAATTTTAGTCAGGTTGATACAGAATTCTTATTAGTTTTAAGAATATTAAGAAAACACAAGAATAATCTTTGAAGTTAAAAGATTTATTGTCATTATAGCAAGGCTTAGAAATTGATATTCTAGCAAAGTAATTTTACATGAAATGAGCATATCTTAAGAGGTAAGTAGGTATCTATTTATTACTCAAATAGATTAGGGGTTGCTGGGCTTTTGTTGATGTTCATATAATTAAAAAGAATCTTGATGGTAACTTTCTTTTTAATTAAACAATTTAATTATTTCTTTTAACTACAAGTCCCCCCCCCTTGTTTTTTTTTTCTTTAAAAGGCTCATCCTAAAGTATGTGAAAAACTAAAATCTTTAATGGTAGAATGGTCAGAAGAATTTCAGAAGGACCCTCAGTTTAGTCTAATAGCTGCAACTGTTAATTCAATGAAAGAAGAAGGAATTACTTTTCCTCCACTGAGGTCTCAGGTAAGGAAATTATTCAGACTCATGATTGGTCCTTTTTTTTTTTTTTTTGGCAGAGCCTCATGTAGTTCAGGCTGATCCTGAACACACTGTATATCTCAGGCTGGCCTCGAATTCATGTGCACCACCATGCCTGGCTCCAGCTCTATATTATTTTGAAGGTTTGTATCTTCTGTAAAAGCTAGGCAAGGAGTGTTCTGACATCATTAGTCATCTCATTCCCCAAGTGCCTCTTACATGGTGTCTTACATTTAGTAGACATTCTAAGAGTTCAGTGTTTTTCTTCCACACAGTAGAACTTTGAAAAGTGAATATGGCACAATTTATTCGGCATAGTGTGAAAGGCTTAGATGTGTAAGACAGCCCTTACCTTAAAACTATTTACGCTACATTTGATATATAAAAGATATGTAAATGACAAGGAATAAAAGGTAGAAAGTTTAGATGCTATGCTTCTTGCTATCAGGGTAAGAGGGGGAGCCGTGAACTAGGTTGGTGATGTAGTGAAGTGGTAGAATTTTGAGACTTAAATGTGTTTTATTAGAGTGGAGTGAAGAAGACCTGGGTGTGGTAGCACACGCCTGTAATCCCAGTACTCTGCAGGCTGAGGCATCCGAGGAGCACCTTGAGTTCAAAGTCAGCCCGCGATACATAGTGTGTTCAAGGCCAGCCTGAACATAGCCAGTTTGTTGAAAGGGAGAGGGAGAGGGACAAGGAGAGATAGTAGCAGGGGAGAAATGACATGAACAAATTTATAGGGCTGAGAATTATTTATTGAAGAGTGAATATGCCTGAATTGAATAGTTTACATGTAAGGTGGGTGGAACTAGAAATTTATCTGGAGAGGTAGGGGATAGTTTCAGTAACACAAGGAGAGGGACAGGGATAATGACTTACAGAGTGGGTTGGTTTTTTAGGTGTCTGGGAGAAAACACTGTAACTTGCTTAGACTTTCAGTGCCTTTTGTTCTCCAATTATTAGATTGTAGGCTAAGGAAAGAAACTAACAAAGGAGGTACTATATTTTCTTTTATTTTGACTGTAAAGAGACAAATGTAATTTAATAGCTGACCAGGCCAAAGGAAGCAAGAGTTTCTGAGACACAAGGTAAAGTTTTGAATTTTCTGAGCAGTTCTGGAAGTCATCTTTCATGAATGTCAGTGCACAGTGAACAAAGATATGGTGAACAGTCCTTCCAAGTGCCATCCAGTGGGAAGGCAGACATGTAGAAATATATTGCAGCATGTCCATGTCCATCTCATTCACCAGTTCTGGTACCATACAACTTCTGGCTCTTGCCAAAATCCAAATAGTCATAAAAGGTAAATGTTTTGAATTAATTCAGAACATTGAGGCAGCCTCAACAGCACAGCTAAAGACAGAAAGGACTTCCAGCCTGCTTCAGAAATTGTAAAGAATGATGGCATAAGTGTATCTGAAGAGGGGAGGGTATGAGAGATTACTACTAATGTCTTTTACTGTAATAAGAATTTTAAATTTAAGTGTTCGCTGCATATTGGAATTATATGACTACAGCTGTACCTGCCATCCCCATCTTCCTCCTCTCCTTCAGCAGTCATGACTTGTTCTTGGCACTTCTGTAGCTCTGTGCCTTAGAAGTCGATGTCACTCACTTTGGACAGCTGAGCTCAAGAAGTCAAGACAGTCATACTTATCCACTCTATAAGTACTTAAGTGCTTTGTGTATGACAAATTGTGTGTCAGATACTTAGATTATGAAAAACAGCCAATTCATGTCCTTTGTATATTTATAATTTTTTGAAAACTTGTTTTAGTACTTGGAAACAGCTACTTAAAGTGATAAAGAACTGCACTTTTTAATGAAACTCATTTATATCAGTATTTTTTAAGTTAATTTCTGCTGGTAATTGTAGAGCTTACATTTTCTCTGAGAGGATAGGATGTTCACATTTCTCTTACGTTTACAGGCTGCCTCTGCTGCTGCCAAGAATGGAACATTATCAAACAAAAACAAAGAAGATGAAGACATAGCTAAAGGTAAATGATCAAGCATGTATAATTTAGTATTGCTGAAGGTATCTTCACCAGATAATTTTATTGAAATAAAAATTGTAATAAAACTGTATATTCTAATTATATCTCATGTATAAAAATTAGTAGACTCTTAAAATTAAGGAAAACAAATGACATGATGTAAGATGGATTTAATTCACTTTTCTTCTTCAGTAATATATATTTAGTGACCTACCTTTGGAGAGATTACTTGTCACCTTTTCTTTAATGCCAGAGTTATGAGTCAAGAACAGAAATATGTTCACTGCTTGTCCTATATGGAAAGCTACCCATATTATAATGTCACAATCTGTTTGCTATAAAAATAATAACTGCTATATATAACAGTCTGTGATAATAAAGCATGAGCAAAACTTTACTTTAAAAAATGTCATGTTTTCCTGCCTTCCTGAAAGTTACCTATTTAGCATTTAATTGGACAAATACCATATTCACTAGATAAATTATTAAAGACAGTGGTGCCTCAGTTTATGGACCTAGTTTGTTTTATAGTTTTGGGTGAGGTGCCTGCTTTTGTGTTTGTGTGGGAATGATGGCCGTGGCCATGTTTGTCACCTGATGCAGTTTGCCAATCAAATCAAAATTTTGCCAAATACTTTTGATGGTAAACCAAATTATTTGCAAATAGAAGTGTTCATGAACTGGGGTATTGCTGCATTACCTTGTTGTCTGATGCTTTACTGTGAACTTTTTAAAAAAATAATTCTGGCCTCTTTTTTACATTTTAATTTTTTAAACTAGCTATCGAATTATCATTGCAAGAGCAGAAACAGCAGTGCACAGAGACAAAATCTTTATATCCATCTGCAGAAATTCAGTTAAACAATAGAGTTGCACGAAAAGTGAGAGCTTTATATGATTTTGAAGCCGTTGAAGACAATGAACTCACCTTTAAACATGGTGAAATTATTATTGTTTTGGATGACAGGTATGTTTTAAATTTTTAATAATGAAATATTCTTTTTTATAGTACTGAAGCAATTTGATTTATTTTGGCAAAACATTAATAAAGAAGGAAGTTACAGTTAAATTAGTTCTGTTTTCTTCAGTTTGAAAAATGCAATTTCTTTCTTGCTTACTTTCTTGCTTGCTATTTTTGTGGTACCAGGGATCAAACTCAGGACCTTGCACTTCCCAGGCAAGCACTTATTCCACTGAGCTATCTCCCCAGCCCCTATTTAATAATGAAATATTCTGAAGTTTTAACTACAGTATCCTTGAGAATCTCAGATATTCAGGTTTTTTGCTTTCAGGGTATTTAAATCATAATAGAACCTTTCTTTTTGCATTTCAATATATATTTTTTCCTACAATAAGAGAGTAAGTAATGCAAGTTGCTAATTCTTTTTTTTTTAAATTTGCTAGTGAAGTATCCTTTGTCTTGGATGAAAGATGTGTTAACTAACACTGTTAATGACTACCATTGAAAAATACATACTCAGTTACCTGGTTGCATTTACTTTGGGAGTATATCAAAATTAGAATAACATCAGGAAGGAATATTGGTATATTACCTCGATCAATGCAACCAAAAGCTATTCTCTGCTTTCTCGTGATTCTTAACCTATTACTATAGTCCTCTCACGATTTCTGTGTGATTTGAAGTTGTAAGCCACAATAAATTGATCTATATTGAATTTTAAGTCTATTCTTTACTGAACTGTCCCCAGTCCTTTTTAAAATTCTTTCAAACGGTCTTGGTAAGTTCCCCAGCATAGACTTGAACTTTTTTTTAAAATGTATTTAGGGTCTACAGGTTCTCACTATACAGATCAGACTCATAGTGATCTTCCTGTTTTCCGCCTTCCAAGTGCTGAGATTATAGGCGAGTGTGCGTCACCAGGCCCAGTCTCATTGCTGTCCCAGTGCATCCTGGGGGCGGGGCTGGCACCTCACTGGGACCAAACCTAGACCCTGTGTCTGTCTATTAATCTACTGAGCTATCTGGCTGGCCCTAGCTTAAACATTTGATTCCCTTGCCTCAGCCTCCCCAAGTACTAAGATCAAAGGTGTGAGCTATCATACTGTGCTTTACTTTTTTATATATACCAGGAGTTGAACTTGGGACCTTGTACTTTCCAGGTAGATGCTTATTCCATCAAGCTACCTCCCTGGCCTATTTATTTGCTTTACTTTTACTTTTAAAAGAAATTGACGAAATTTAGTGTGAAGAAACCTGACAGCTTGTTGCTATGAACAGAGATTGGAAATGTATTTGGCATCCATTATAAATAACTCACTGGGGATATGCCAGACTAATACAGTGTTGTAAAATTTTATTTTAAAGAGAAAAAATGAAAATTTCAAATAGGGTAACAATGGTTAATGCATTGCATATTGTTATCATTACATTAGTTACAAGATACATACATTTAATTATTGAAACAATATTTGCCCAAACGTTTCCCTTCAGTGATCTAAGAGAAATTAGTAGTGTAACGATCTTAATTGTCTTGTGTGCATGTATATACATTTTTCTTTTCCCTTTTTTCCTTTCCCCCATTCCAGTTTCTATTTCCTTTTCAACAGTATCTTTCCTTTTTACAATATTTACTGTACATTTGGATCTTAATCTAGTATAGTTTTAAATGAGTAGAACATATAATGGTTCTTCTTTGCTGCAGCAGATATTTACTGAGAAAATATTATGTAATAGAATATAATACAGGGCTGGGGATATAGCTCAGCTGCGTAATGCCTGGGAAATGCAAGGTCATGAGTTCAATCCCCAGTACTGCAGAATAACTCAAAAAGAATGTAATGCGAAGTGTACAAGGACACAGTTCTCTTTCTGTCAAACCTGAAATAAAACCAGGGAGTTAAAATTACTGTACAGATAATTATACGGAAGGAGAACATGGATGCAAAGAAAGAGGTACTATTGGAGGCTAAAAGGAGCACAGATGCACTTGGTGCAAGCATGAGGGGAAGACTTATTTACAAGGTTCATTTGAGGTGAACCTTGATTGATTCTGGCAGAACAGGAAATATTTTACAGTTGGGAAGAGAAAGGTGATGGGGAATGGGAAAAAGAAAGGTCTTAGCACAGTCAGGGTAGCACTATGTTCACTGAGAAAATAATCTTCATTGCCATACATTTTTTTAATGTTTTGGAAACAGTCATTTGAAGTGGAGTTCATGATCTCTGAAAGAGTAAATAAAGGTAAAGAAGTTGGGTGCTCTAGACAGTGGCAGTGAAAGTCCCCAGTGCTGTGTTAGTTAGAATAGTTATCACAGAACTTTGATTTGTACTTTTTTGGGGTCTCAGGCAGGGCTTCACTATATTGTTCAAGCTGACTTTGCATTCACTTTGTAGCCCCGGCCATTTTCAAACACAGTGACCCTCCTGCCTCAGCCTCCTGTATCCTGGGCCTATAGATATGTGCCACACACTAGCCTGATTATGTATCTGTAAAATTACAGACGTTAGTAAATAGAAAACTGCACAACTTCTTTACCTTTATTTACTCTTTCAGAGATCATGAACTCCACTTCAAATGACTGTTTCCAAAACATTAAAACATTTTTAAGATTCAAACTTAGTACATTAATTTTATGTAATAGAATTTCCTAAAATAAATTGTTGTTTCCAAGTTAAGTACAGTACGAATTAATGGCAGTTACCTCACCAAGCCTTTACTGTCCTATGCTGGTACGTAGCCCTTCTGTTTTTCTGTTGTAGCCAGAAAAGAAAGACTGAGAGTCTTTTTGCAGTGTCCCATAATGGTGTTTGACTTTCATATGGCATTGGTACTTTTTATAGTCTTATGACCTATAGCAGGTAGCGGATTGTATTACTGTAGTATGTCATGTCTTTTTCATTAATTTCCAATTAAAACATGAATTTATTAAATAATTTAGATTCATGAAATAAATTTCAATTGGTACTTTATCACTTCAAAAACATACCTTTTTGGGGCTAGGGAGATTGCTCAGTGGAATAAGCACTTGCCTGGCAAGCGCAGGGCCCTGAGTTTGATCCCTGGTAGCACCAGAAAACTCCCCCCCAAAACAAAAAAACAACCTAACATACGTTTTTCTTTTTTAACTTCTAAGATAATTCAGCATGCATATGCTGAAAGAGGTGGGTGATTCCTGTCATTTTGATGATGGGACGCCCTTGCTGCAGTTACATTTGCCTGTTATGTCTTGATTACAGATGGTCAAGAGACTGACTCTTCATTAGATTTTCATGAAATTAAAAATACAAGGTTAAAACATTTACATGAAGATGTCAAAGCCCTTGAAAATAAATCATTCTTCAAACTCAGTTTGAGAAACCTGAGTTGACTAAAAAAGGTGCATATTTTTTAATCAGAATATGTTTTAAAAATCACTTTCTACATTTTTACCTTTATCTCACCACTCGTTTTGTTCTTTCTATAAACATTTGAAATGATTAAGTTCCAAAAGTACCATCTGCTGATTAGGCCCCGGTGGACTTGTATGTTTGGTCCTTTGTTTAGACAGCCTCTTCATAGGAATTAAAAGAATTAGAAAGAAAGTAGACTTTACTTGCAAGGAAGATTTATGGGTCCCAGCTGTAAAATATTTGGTTCCTCAAATTAAAAATAAAAAGTATTTCAAGGAAAAGGATTCCACAAGATTACACAAATTCCAAGGTTTACTATTTCTGTTTGTTGTAGAAATAGCAGGTTTTTTTACATAATTATTTTATCCATAAAGTCATTTTATTGTTAACTGTTGGAAAAGTCAGGAAGTGATTTTTTTTAAAAAAAATCACTCCAAGTTTTCATAGGTTTTGAGACCTAAACTAGATAGGATGATCTTAGAGTAAGGAGTGGTGTGAGACAGAGACCAGCAGAGACCACCAGGCTTATGTAAAGGCAGCATGACGTGGACTTGATTGTGCCTGGGTGAAAAGGCTGTCTGTAGGGAGCAAAGAGAAGAGGACTTTTTTTTTTTTTCTTTAATAGGGCTTGATAGGAAGGCAAAGGAACATTAGCCAGGAAAATTGTAGTAGACCTCAGTGGTCACAGTTCTCAGGCTGTTTGGTGCCTTAGTGTACACAGTCTTTGAAATGTCCCTTGTAAATGTCTGGGTGCCTTCAAGTGTCTTGATAGAGTCTATATGCTCTGTCTTTTTTATGATGTACTGCATTTGCTGAGTGCCTCAATCCTGAGCTCGGAAAAATGCCTCTACTGGCCGACAGGTTGAGTAATGGGAGAGTCGTGTCCCAATCAAACTTTACACTTAGGGTTTTTGTTTATATCTGAGAGTATATTTTTTATTTCTCTGCACTTCCCCCCTGTATTTCCCTAGTTTTAATCTCATTTTCTTTCTAGTGAGTGCCTACTCTTAATCTTTAAAACCCACCTATCTCAGATTTTTATGTCCTCTGAAAACTCTTTCCCTTCCCTGCTTTTATCTCCCAGTATAGTTAGGAGTTCTCTGTGTTGCTACAGCTCCTTGAATGTATTTGTATAAGACCATTTCTTATGCTGCATATTGAGTATTTTCTTTATATGTGTCTCCTGCTAGACCCATTGATTGTAAAGAGGGTCAGCGCTTCCCTGGGTGGGAGGAACTAGAGAAAACAGTTCCCAGCAGATAAAGCAAGATAACCTGTTAGGAAGGGGAAATTGAAACACTGCACTTGGATTTTCAGTTTCATCGGTGCAGAAAGAGTATCTTATTTTCATAATTTCAGTGCCTAGCCTGAAAGTACCGGTTCTCTCCTTGGTAGACTTTACCTTTTTTTCAGTACGGAGGATTGAACCCAAGACCTTCATTCACACTGCACTATATCCCCACCGCTTTTTAAATTTTGAGAGTGCTTGAGCTAAGTTACCTAGACAAGTCTGGAATTTCTGATCCTCCTGCCTCTGCCTCCCAGTGGCAGGGGTTCTAGGGGCATACCACCACACCCAGTTTGTCCTTGGAGGATTTTCATAAATGGTAGCTGAATAATCCATTTGTTGAAGGTAAAGTTTATGTCCCTTACACTCATGCCATTTTTTAGTTAGTTGTGATTTGTTCTTTTCTAAAAAGCTCTTAAGTATACATGCCACATTTAAAATACTTACAAGTGATTTGTGTGAAATTGTAGTGAGGGATTACCTTCACTTAGGTATTTAAAATTGAACAATAATGGGGAAAGATCGGGAACAACCTAATCTATATAGACATGTGTGAGTTAAATATGTGTGTTCATGTGATAATAAATATGTGTGTTCTTGTGAGAAAACTTTAAAAAGAGATAAGATCTGCATACATGACATTCACATATCATGACTGATACATGACATTGAAAAGATCTGTAAGGACTAGATCCTATATGTATGTATCACCGTTTTTGTATAGAGTTAGGAACAGATACTACAGAAGACTATAGAGTATCAAGAAAGGTACATGCCAACTTCGGTGGTGGTGTAAGGTAGATGTGAAGTTTGGGGCTTACACCCACTGAGAAAGGGGACTTTAGTGTTATTTACATTTGATTTTCTTTTTTTATGCCATAATCAATTGTGACTAGTCAATGATAGGTTTTAGATTTAGGTGTGGAATATGAATGTTTGTTGTATTTGTACTGTTCATTATTTTTTATTACATTTAAGAAAATCATCTTTTACCTATAGCTGGGTAGAACCCAATATTTTCAAAGTAGGCTAAGTGTAATTTTTACTTTACCTATTTCAACACAAAGTACTGAAATACAGAGAACAGATGAATTTTTTACATTGCATTTTTCAGTGATGCCAATTGGTGGAAAGGAGAAAATCACAGAGGAACGGGACTCTTCCCATCTAATTTTGTAACAACTAATTTAAACATAGAGTCTGAAGCAGGTAAGCTAAATTTTAGAGAATATTTAATCTATTAAGATATTTTTCACTTGTATTTTATGATTGACATTTAAAATAAGTTTGCATTTAACTTCTGTTATTTAAAGCATTTGTTTATAGTCATTATACAGTCTATTCTTAGCCAATTAATGATTTATCTCACATCAATCCTAGAAACCTTTATATCTTAAATCCTTATTTTTTTTAGTTAGCAGTTTACTTATTTTTTTGTTCCAAAGAGAATAAAAAATTAAGGAAAATCCCAATAAAAATGATTCAGAATTTCAAAATAAGATGATAGGAAATTAACAGTGGTTGTTATAGTGCATATTTTCTTTAAATTAGTTGTTCAAATTACCAGATACAGGCATGCAAAAGTAATCAAACAATTTAACATTAATTTCTCCTTTCAAAAAAACCAATAGAAATCAGTAATAATCAGTAATACAGTTATCTTAGCTGTCTGGTGTGTGTGTGCGCGCATTTTACCTTCTTTCTTTTATTTCTTCTTTTCCATGTCTCAGTTGTTTTTCCTTTTGAGCAGTTTCTTTCCATTTGACAGTATCTATTGTATGGACTTTATTTATTCATTCAGTTTCTTACATTATATATCTTAAATTCTTTGAGGAAGTATTTAGGCATAGTGGCACATGTCTGTAATACTCTGGGAGGTGAGGCAAGAGGATTACAAGTTGGAACCTACCCTGGGCAATTATGTGAGACTGTATCTCAAAATAAAATATAAAAAAGGGCTGGAGATGTACTTCAGTGCTACATCTAATTATATAGTATAAGAGGCAGTTTGTGTCTTCTGTAGAGAGAATATTTTCACTCGTCACTGAACCATTCAGAAGGTGGGGGTTTGCCAACGTGGTGGAAGAGGCAAGTGACTACAGTTATATTTTGGAATTTACCTTACTGGTGATTTGGTTCTAAAGAACTTGAGGCAAGAATAAGGTAATGTGATCAAGACTTTAAAGTGTCTGGCTCAGGTCTTCAGAACATCCCTGGGTTCTGTGGCCACAGATCATACCCCTCTTTCCTGGGCAGCTGTGCTATGGACAAAGCATTCCTGTAGGCAGGGGCAGGGAAGCTCAGTGTAGGTTCATGATAGTGCTACTGATGATAAGAGAGGAAAAGAGCTAAGGTTTTTGAACTCTTATTTTGTCAGACCTTGTACTAAATTCCTTTTACCATTTTATTTCTCACAATACTTTGAGATAGATACTTCTGTTACTCTATAAATGAGGCAACTGAGGCTGATTTATTATGTATCTAGTGATAGAACTAGGATTCTAAGAATAGTCAGCAGTCTGACGTTAGCATGTACTTAGACTCTACTTAGCCTCCCTGAGGGATATAATCCTTTACCAATTCTAAAGAAAAAACTTAAAATGAAAAGTCTGTATATCTTGTGTATTACAGGCTTTATGTGCATAGAATGATGCTTTCAGAAAAATTGAGATTTTCCAGGCATAGTGGTGCACACCTATGTATAAGCCCAGCACTCAGGATGCTGAGGCAGGCAGATTGCCGAGTGTGAAGCCAGCCTGGGCTTCATAGCAAGTTCAAGTCTAATCTGTGCTACATGAAACTCTGTCTCAAAACCACCTCCTACCACCACCAAAAAATTGTGCAGATGGATCCTGGTTTGAATCTTAAGTACTTTGCTTCTAGTTGTACTTATTTTTCTAGTCTGAATCTCTAGATATCTAGGAATATTAGAGAAATCTTTTAAAATCATTTTATAAACCATGTGCTTAGGGTCCTGTATAACAATTTCCCAATGACATAAGCTGGACTAATGGAACTGTAGTTTTGAAAGTAAGATATAGGGGCAGGGGGTGTAGCTCAGAGGCACAGTGCCTGCCTGGCAAGCATGAGGCCCTGAGTTCTATTCCCTGTACCAAAAAAGAAAAGAAAGGAAGGAAGGAAAAGAAAAGAAGTAAAACATAGTGGATCTGGGGAGGGAGGGGGGTGGGTTACAATGACCAAGATGCAGTATATATGTGTACCATTCCCCAAGACACAGTTTGCTTGTTGTTTTTTGGGTTTTTTTGGCAGAACCGGGGATTGACCTGAGGTCCTTGCACTTGCCAGGCAAGCACTTATTCTACTGAGCCATCTTCCTGGCCCCCACGACACAGTTATTTAATACATATTTTCTTTGAGAACTCATAGAAATACCAATTTCATATTAATGGTAAAACTTGACTGTTTATGTGTGTGTGTGTGTGTGTGTGTGTGTGTGTGTGTGTATGTGTGTGTCTTTTGGAGACAGGGTCTCGCTGTGCAGTTCAGGCTGGCCTTCAGCTCACTTTGTAGCTCAGGCTGGTCTCAACTCTCAATACTCTTCCTTGTCCTGCGTGCTGGGATTACAAGTATGTACCACCACACCCAGCTAGTATATGTTTGGTTTTTTTTGTTTTGTTTTGTTTGTATTTTTAGGGAAGGGTCTACAGGGTGTTCAGGATCTCACTACTAGATCAGACTCCTAGTGGTCTGCCTGTTTACAGCCTCCCAAGTGCTGGGATTACAGGCGCACGCACCATGCCCAGTCTCAGTTGTTCTCTCAGTATGTCCCGGGGGTGGGGCCAGCACGGCAGGCCCAGGGATCAAACCCCTGGCTGAACTATTTGGCTGGCCCACCTGCTAGTATATGTTTTTGATACATAATAATTGTGCCTTGGGAATGGTACATATATATGTGTGTATAGTACATACAGAAATAATGATCTTGGCTTTCCATATATTCTTATACTGAGCTCTGTCATTTAGGACATTACTGAAAGGTAGTCAGATATTTAAAGTAACTGTAGGACTTTAAAAATCTTGTGGTTGGGCTGGGGAGATGGCTCAGTGGAATAAGCGCTTCCCTGGCAAGCGCAAGGACCTGAGTTCAATCCCCGGTTCCGGAAAAAAAAAAAAAAAAA
>NW_004524658.1:11799102-11800558 GCF_000260255.1 Octodon degus | reverse complement strand
TCATGGTAACTGCTGAATGTACATGAATATTTGTGACATGAATGACACTGCATGAACATATGTAGTAGCTTTGATTATGAAGTGTGATACCTAAAGAATTTTTTTTTCTTACAGATAATCATAGGACACTTATAAGTTAATAAATTATCAGAGTAAATTCTAAAAAATTAAAGATTACTTTGTTTCCATAGCAGCTGTGGACAAATTGAATGTAATTGATGATGATATGGAGGAAATTATGAAATCTGAACCTGAACCTGTTTACATAGATGAGGTAGAGTCCTTCTTTTGTTTAATAGTTAAAGTATCAAGATTTTGAAAATATATTATCTTTGAGAATGCATGGAAATGGTAATTTTGTATTAACTAAAGTTAAACTCTTCTGACTGTTTAGTGTCTCTTGTTACTTTTTAGGAAAAGATGGATAGAGCCCTGCAGGTGCTCCAGAGTATAGATCCAGCAGATTCAAAACCAGATTCCCAAGAACTCTTGGATTTGGAAGGTATTTACTCAGTATTAAAGATCAATTGAATGCTATTCATTATTTTAGCTATTCGTGATGGCTTGAGCTTCTTCTACCTTGGGTTTGTTTGCTTTTTGAGAGAAGACAGCACTTGTGGGGAGCAGACTTACAGAGTAACTTAGTAAGAGTGTCACTTGGAAAGTATTGTCATAATGCATATACTTTTCAGGATGGAAGTCTTGGTATTTTTGTAAGCCACTAGTGAAGCTGCTTGGAGATTTGGAGGCCAAAAGCAGGGTAGAATTAGAAATAATAGCCTATATAGTAACTGAATCAGAACATTAAAAGTTCTTACTCTTAAGGGCCGGCCAAATAGCTCAGCAGATTAAAGCGCTTGCAAGCAGGCTCAGGCACCAGGGTTTGATCCCCAGGCCTGCCGTGCCAGCCCCGCTCCCCAGGGCGGGCTAAAATGGCAGTTAAGACTGGGCATGGTGGCATGCATCTGTAATCCCAGCACCTGGGAGGCTGTAAACAGGTGGATCACTACGAGTCCGATCTAGTAGTGAGACCCTGAACACCCTGTAGACCTGTCCCTAAATAGTACAAAAAAAAAAAAATTCTTACTCTTGTTTGATTCTCTTGAATCATGACTTTTTGAATGTCCACACTATACATACTAAATGTTAACCTTGTAATCACTTGATGCATGCTAATATATTAAGTCTCTTGAGAAATTTAAAGCAATTAAGATGCATACTTTGTTTTTTTAATTCTTGGTAAGAAAAATATCTGGTAAATGGATAAATTTTAATTCTTTTCATAGTAAAAAATCTAGTTATAAGCCAGGCATGGTGGTGCATGCCTATAATCTCAGCACTTAGAAGGCTGAGGCAGGAGGATCGTTGCGAGTTCAAGACCAGCCTGGGTTACAGAGTAAGCTCAAGGCCAACCTGAACTGTGTAGCAAGACCCTATCTTAAAAAGACAAAAAAAA
>NW_004524658.1:11778664-11799002 GCF_000260255.1 Octodon degus | reverse complement strand
AAAAAAGTGGCTATAGAGTCATGTGCTATTCATTATATCTGTGCTCATATTCAGAAATATAAAAAATGTTTAAGTTATTGAAATCGCTAATAAAAAATGTTCCCGTTTAAGCATGATTGTGTATTTTATAGTGTGGCTCAAGTAGTTTTCTAAATTCTTTTTGACTTCAGGATAGTTCCCAGTACAGTCTGTGAACTTAAAGAATATGATGAGATTTTTAATTTCAGCTTGTGTTTGGTTACATGGTAGTACAGTATTCATGCTAAATAATATTAAAATTGGTCATTATAATCTTTTCTCTAGCATAAGCTTAGTTTATTATGCATGCTACTGCGTGTTGGTACTTCATTGTGAGAAATCATTGAAATTGTCTTATACTGAATGGAATTGCTAGATTTTTTCATGTTTTTGTATTTACAGATATCTGCCAACAGATGGGCCCAATGATAGATGAAAAACTTGAGGAGATTGATAGGTAAGTTTTTTAAGCAAAGAATAAAAAATGGTTATCATAGCTTTACTTGTTCTTTGCAAACTTAGAACTAGTGAGAGTTTTTGTAGAACTGTATTATGTGGTAAAATTATTTTTTCAGTTTCCCAAGTTCATATAAGGTAATAGCAAGGTGGTAGTTTGTTATTTTGATAGGGATTTTTTTTTTTTAATCATGCCAGCATTGTACTATACATAGTTTGTGGACTTATGTTTTTATCACACCAATGATTTTTCCCTTGGGCTTGAATTGAGGGGATAGTGAGTGATGGAGAATAAAACAAGAGAACAAAATGAAACCAGACTCTTGGGTTAGTCTTCTTTTCACTTAGGGAAGTGTATTTTGCAGCGTGGGAAGCTAATCCAATGCAACAGTTTCTCATATGGTCCCCCTTCTTTGTATTTGTTTCCCTTTTGATTATCCAACTGACTATTGCTTAGAAATAGCAGAAGCACTAGTGAACTATTTCAGAAGCTAAGATTTTAACTTGATTCTGCTTTTTTTCTCTGATTCCTCAGAGCTTCCTATGAAGCTTAGAGATAGAAGCCATTGTGAGTGGAAGACAAGGGATAAGGCCTTCCTTATTTCTCAGCTGTCCTCCTTTCTAGCCTCTATTTGTTTTTGTTTTGTTTTGTTTTGCTTTTTTTTTTTTTTTTTTTTTTTTTTTGCAGTACTAGGGATCAGACTCAGGACCTTGTGCTTGCCAAGCAGGCACTTAACTATTGAGCTGTCTCCCTGGCCTTCCAGCCTCCATTTGTTGAACTACTATATAAAAAAGCACAAGGAGAAAGGGATGAAGTAGGACCAAAGTTTAGAAGAATAGGAGCCCGTTTTCCCCTCTGTGAGAGAAGTGCCATAGTAGCAGGGTTTTCTTTGCAATCACTAAAGATTATAAGTTTTGGGGCTAGGGAGATAGCTCAGCAGCCCTAGCATCTGCCTGAAAAGTGCAAGGACTTGGGTTTGATCCCCACATGCCGTGCCAGCCCCACTCTGAGCTGCAGAGTGAGACTCTTTACCAGAAGTAAATTCCTGCAACAATTAGTGAAATGTTGCTTATTTTAGAGAGAACAGTAAATAACTACTTAGACATGGTTATTAATGGTTACTGAATGCAAGGTTATTAATGGTTACTGAATGGTCAAACTGAGAAAGCTTGAAAAGAAAATACACTCAAAAGAAAAACAGGGTTTGGGGATATAGCTCAGTGGCATAGTACCTGCCTTGTGACAAGCACAAGATCCTGAGTTTGATCTGTGGTACCAAAAATAAAAGAAAAGAGAAGAAAAAAGAAAAGAAAAAGAAAAATGGTTAGTAGTACCCTAGGTGTGGGTAGGAGAATATTTAGAAACTTTTCTGCAGCCTAAAAGTAGTCGTCTTTTATCTAACACAGTAATTTCAAGCCCATACTAAATATTTTAGGACATTATGTAAATATTTAGCTAGTAAGGGTTCATCACAGTGTGATTTATGACAACAAAATTGAAATTAACTAATATATTCATACATTTTACACTAGTAAGCATTGTCCTTGATATATATCTCTGATATGGAAAGGTGTTATGTATAGAAAAAAAGACAGAAGACAAGGCATCTTTTTTTTTTTTGTGGTACCCGGGTTTGAACTCAGGACCTTGCACTTGCCAGGAAAGTGCTTATTCTACTGAGATATGTCCCTGGCCCAAGATAATATAATCTTAATTTTGTTGACTAAAAGAATGTTATTAGGGCTGGAGAGATAGCTTAGCAGAGTAAGCGCCTGCTTAGGCAAGTTCAGAGACCAAGGTTTGATCCCTGCACTGATTCTGCGCCAGTTCCGACCCCAGGCGCACTGAACCAGCGACCTTGTCCAGGCCTGGTGGCGCAAGCCTGTAATCTCAGTGCTGGGAAGGCTGAAAACAGGAGGATCACTATGAGTCCAAGCTGCATGGTGAGACTGTACCACATACATAAAAAATAAAATAAAATTTAAAAAGAATGTCGTTAAAACTCAAAATGACTTCTGCTCAGTTAATTTTTGAATGAGAGCTCATTTGTTATCAGTTCTTTTACCAGTTTGTTTTTGATTAAGTCAACTGGCGTGCTCTTGGTCACTGACTGCAGATGCATCTTCTGTTCTGGTAAATAGTTCACTGTGCTTTAACAGGTTTTTATTGACTACTCCTATCAGGAATCTAAAGATGAATAAAATGTTTCTTTTCTTAAATGGGTCATCAACAGCTTGTATTCCTAAGAAAAACAGCTCTGCTATTAGAAAACTAAATTGCTATTTCATGTTAGTCTGTCTTTGTACAGTATAGTTTTGTAGCATTTATCATACTAAGCACTTGTATTAGCTAGACATGTAAACTGCAAAAAGCAGTTAGATAGTTTTAATGAAGGGAGTTAGATAGTTTTAATGAAGGGAGATCCATTGTTTGCACTTGACTGTGTTCCAAACTGTTCTAATATGATTTCCTGCTATTCCTCAGAAAAGATTTTACTGCCCTGATGAAGATCCATTTTTCATCCTTTCCCTGGATAGTCTGAATGCTCCTTTTGCCTGCCTTTATTGACCCTGTCCCACCAGCTTGACAAAGGCTTTCCTTTTGGCTTGCCCTGTCTATCCTACGTAAGGGCCAGCTTAAGTCCCAGCTTTGCCCTTTCAGTTTACCACAGCCCAAATTAATTCTTCTGCTCTCTATCTAGGCCATATAATTTTGAATTCAGTTGTATATTATGTGCTGTCTTTCATGTTCTTAACCTTGTCTCCCCAATAGATTGTGATCTCTTTGAAGAACAGAATCATACTTTCTGCTTGTTTTTCTTTAGTATAATTTTAGACATAGTTCATTAAAAATTTGGTGTTGCTTTGAGGTTATGTCTCAGATCTTTAAAAGTGATAATGGAGTACAATGATTATGGCTTCTCTTGATATTTCATTAGCATAATGGGTTGTGTGTACCAAATTCTTATGGTTCTTAGTCACACATGTTAGCATGTATTCTTAACTTCTGTAGCTTTGGGTGGTTTGCAGTTGATGTTTCCAAAAATAGTTTGACCTGCTTTATATAGTCATTCATGCAAGAGAGAGAGAGCAAGCACTTCTTTTTTTTTAACTCAAGCATAATAGATTCTAATAGAGGAAAAGTAAAAAAGGTTTCATAGAGTCAATCCATGTTTCTACTTGGTTGGCCTTGTATCTGTTTGCTTCTCTTGTCTGTGTTTATATAGAAATAACCTCATCCATTAAACCAGTTTGTGGATGCTTTAGGGCAATTAAAAGCTGATCATTTTTTAAAAATTGTCAGTTGCAGAAATAATTGCTAATTACTCTCAGGGGAACAGATAAAATTGTACCAAGTCAATACAAGCTTATACAAGCTCTTCAGTTTCTATGGCAAATAATCAAAATACCATTTGGGCAAATAAAGTACTTGATTTGACTTTCTCAAAACCAAGAAACCAGAGCCAGCAGTATAGCTCAGGGGACTAAGTGCATGCTTAGGTAAGTGCAGGGGCCAGGGTTCGATCCCTGGCAATGCATGCCATGCCGGCCCCCCTCCTGGGCACACTGAGCCAGCAGTGGAGTCCGGAAGTGGTGGCACATGCCTGTAATTCCAGCACTAGGGAGGCAGAAATCAGGAGGATAACTATGAGTCCAAGCTGTGTAGTGAGACCCTGCACAAAGAAAAAAAAAAGTTAAAAACAAATCAGTAAAAAAGAACAGTAGAGATCAGCTTGTCTACATTTTTACTTGTATTTTTGAGGATGATTATTAAAATATATTTAAGTGAAAATGTAGTTTTTTAAAATGACCAAGCTTTTATTTTAGTCATATTTCAAAGAGGTTCTAGGCCTTACCTAAATACTTCCTTTTACTGAGATTTATAATTAGGACTGGGACTCTTACCTAAATTGAGAAACTTATTTTTCTTTATAATTGAATTTTCAACAGGAACCTATAATAATTAAACTTAATTTTCCTAGCACCAGAATTATGAATTGATTGCTTTTTATCAGATAAGTTATATCAACCTTGCTATTAATTAATTTATTCCAGTTTTCTTTTGAGTATTTTCACTGTATCTAAAAAGAACCTTTTAAAATATGAGTAGGAAATGTGCTAAATTTAAAAAATAATTTACATTGCTAAATACATGCCTAAAAAGAAGAGTATGAAAATGCTTTTCTTCTGCATCAGGAAGCATTCAGAATTGTCCGAATTGAATGTAAAGGTCTTAGAAGCTCTGGAACTATATAACAGATTGGTGAATGAAGCACCGCTGTACTCAGTCTATTCAAAGCTCCATCCTTCAGCGCATTACCCATCCACAGCAGCTGGGGTTCCATTGCAGGTGAGCATGTTTTTTTTTAATATTTATTTATTTTTGTGTGTGTGGCCAGCTCAGCCCACCAGGGGGCGGGGCTGGCTGGCATGTGGTGCTGGGGGATTGAACTGCAGTCCCTGTGTTTTGCTTAGTTTAGCTTGTTCTAAGTAGGTGCTTTAGACCACTGAGCCATCTCACCAGCCCCGAGCATGTTTTTTTTAAACATTTTTCAAAATTATAATTTTAATTTTTAAGAAAACAGTTTAAAGCATGGTATTCATTTCTGTGGTCCATGTCTTTGATGGTTTCAAGAAATATTAGCTAAGCAATTAATTTAACCACAACAAATTAGATATTGATATTTCAGAAATACATTTTGTTCAGTTTTATTTTCAAAAGACCATTAAAAATATGAGGTAATTCTGAATTTTTCATATGCTTCTATAAGAGCAAAGCACCAATACTCACGTAAATATAAATCCTCTTCGTAAGTATAAAATACAAACCCTCTCATTTAGGGCCTCAAATATCACATGCCTTCTGGGCAAGGTACTGGTACTATTCGTGATCTTCACCAAGGTAGAACATTTCTTGCAAAATCTTTTTCAGGATTTGTTTGACTTACGTTATTATGAAAAGATTTGGTTAATGAACTTCAGTTCTTAGAATATGCATTGTATTTTCTGAGACACTTAAATTTATGAAGATTTGTGTATAATGAAGATATGCAGGTCTGTGAGGGATAGATGTGATAAGCCATTTATAATCTGCATCTTTTTTCTGTACTTTTTACCTTTTTGTGCTTGCCAGCTGACATGAATATTTTAAATACTTTTCCAAATTTTAGCCAATTTATAAACTCAGAATGAACTTAAATGAGCAAAATTCCTATTAACTTATGAGAACTATGTAATTTGTAAGAAGTGTGAAGGAGACACCAAAAAGCAAAAGCAGGATGTGGGTACGTAAATTAGATGATGTAACGTTATTATTAAGTTAAAACATGGTTATTTTGGCAACTTGCATAAGAGAAGATGCACTTATCAAGTATGTCAGACCCAGACTTTAAAAAATTACATAGTAAGAAGAACATGGATGGAAAGATGCTGGAGTTTAGTATTGCTTCTGTTTTCAGAGCTGCTCATTGCTGCTGTGAAATGAAATAAAAAAAAAATACTACCTTGGTTCATAAGTGCTTATGTTTGCAAATTCTGTGTAGTGACAAACAGAACTACAGCTGTCTTCCCCACACATATACAACCATCTTCCCCAAAATTGTAAGAAACTAAGTTTGTAAACCAAAGTAGTACTATAGAAGTATCTCTGTCATTGGGTGATAGGTAAGCATATTTGCTTCTTTGTGTTTATAAAGGATTGTCATTCCTGTTTCAGGTTTTTATGTTTAGTTGCATTCTATTTATAAATCTGTTTTGTTAAACCCAACTTTTTTTTTTTGGTTGGGGGTAGTGGTACTGGGCATTGATCCCAGATTAGACTTGAATTAGATACTCCTCCTGCCTCAGCCTCCTAGACTGCTACAAGTATAGGTGTGCGCCACCATGTTTGGCTAACCACAACTAATTTCACTGAAGTTAACGTTCTATTGGTATTATTCTTCATATAACCTCTATCAACACTGTTGACATGGAAAGAGTACATGAAATTTGGTATGGTAGCACACATCTGTAATTACAGCTCCCTGGGAGTCTGAGGCAGGAGTATCACAGATTTAAGCCCCATCTTGGGCAGTTTAGTGAGGCCCTGTCTCAAAAAAAAAAAAAAAAAAAAAGAGGGGGAGTGGTTGCTTAGATAGCTCAGTGTGAAGTTTCTATTCTGCTTTGAAAAATAGCTATACTAGACACAGGCGATGCAGCACACCACTTGTGCTACAAGACCACTCAGAACCTAAGCTGCAGAACGGGTCTGTTCTCACAGTCTCCACTGTTTTCAGTGGGTTGCTGCATGTCATCCAAGGAGGTTATGTGATTGCACTTCATGTACTTTATTTGGCAGAGCAGCATTCTACATCTTCATGTGAATGGTCTTTGTTTTAAAAATAGCCTTTATATTTATGAGACATGTGCATTGTTTTTAATGTCGTATAAGTAGACAGAGTAACTCTGTCTTAAAGAAGCTGTTACTATGCAAACTAAGTAGGGCACAGATAAACATCCTGTCACCAGGTTTTACCCCAAAGGATACATCTCATCCCCTACCCGTGGCTCTTCCTTTCTTGTCCCGTTGGTTTTGAAGGTAGGAGATCCTATAACAGACATGGCTGTTGGGGGCCTGGTGTCCTAATATCATCTCTTCTCCGACATTTTCTCCTATATCAAGGAGTGGAGAGAGTGAAGGTCATCATTGTCATGAAGACCTAAAGTGCTGGTGGACTTCGCTTCAAGGAAGTTCTGTGGCTTTGTGGCAAGACACACAGTTCTGAGTAATGGGCACTCTGGATGGATTCCAACTCAATATGTACAAATACACTACCTTTCTCCTTTCTTGTCCTCTTCCCAGTCTCCTTCAAAATACAAGAACAGTAAAGCAAATCATATACAGTATTTGGCACTGTAATTTGTAAACTTTTCACATTTTGCTCTGGGATGGATAGTTTGGTGGAATCAGATTGCTTCCACCAAAAACTATAACATTGTCTTTTTAAAGTCTGTTAAAATTTTAGACATTCCAAGTAGTTGTTTGAGAGAGCAGTGCCTCAACTTTGTCTTTTTGGTTGCTAGACATACCCAGTTCAGTCACATGGTGGAAACTACATGGGTCAAAACTTTCACCAAGTAACTGCTGCCCAAAGCTATACCTTAGGACCAGATCATATTAGTCCTTTGCGATCTCTACCTCCAAATGTGAATTCTTCATTAACAACGCAGCCTGCTCAAACTCCATATTTAAGGTAAGTTTTAGGGAGCTGTATTGATTTTTGTAAACTTTGAAAATGTATAATCTTTCTCTTTGAAGTAATAATCCAGATTTTAATTCTTAAGACAAAATTATAGAAGTTCTTGTTCTTTTTTTTTTTTTGGTGTTTTAAGGAGGGGTCTACAGGATGTTCAGGGTCTCACTACTAGATCGGACTCAGTGATTCTCCTGTTTACAGCCTCCCAAGTGCTGGGATTACAGGCACACACCACCACACCCAGTCTCAATTGTCTCAGTGGGGTGCCCTGGGGGTGGGGCCAGCATGGCAGGCCCAGGGATCAAACCCCTGGCCCCTGCGCCTGCTTGCAGATGCTTTAATCTGCTGAGCTATTTGACTGGCACTGGAAGTTCTTATTCTTACTTTTCATTTTATTTTTTGTGGTACCAGGGATTGAACTCAGTACCTTGTGCTTGCCATCTCCCCAGCCTTGAAGTGCCTGTTCTTAAAGTGGGATAGGGTTGCTCTTGGCTTTCCTTCTATGATGGGTTTCCATACTTAAGCCTACTGTTTTGGGTTTCTGGACAAAATGAAGCTTATTGTCTTTTATGGAGACTAAAGCCCTGGAGAGGTTTAGCACAGTAGTATAATCCTTGTAGACTTTCTTATCTGCATTTTCCTTTTAGAAAACTATTGTCAGTTTGACCTTTAAAAGGAAGTATGTTTGAGCTGTGGAGTTTTTATATGAACACTTTCCTGAATTTCACTTTAAATCTTTTCTTCTGTTCACTTTCACCATAGAAAATGTTTATTCAGTATAATCATGGGTACATGATTTCTAAGGTCCCTTTTCACTCTTAAACTCCATGAGTGTGTATTTAGACATTACTTAAAGATTAAATAAGCCGAGACTGGGTGTAGTGGCACACTCCTATAATCCCAGCTCTTGGGAGCCTGTCAACAGGCGGATCACTACAAGTCCTATCTAGTAGTGAGACCTTGAACATGCTGTAGACCCTTCCCTAAAATACAAAAAAAAAAAAAAAAAAAAAGGAAAAGAAAAATTAAACAAGCCTATTTATTTTAGTGTTTATTTAGATTTAAATAAAATGTTGGTATTTATAAAATTTTGTTACATTGAGTAACAGAGGTCATAGGGAAAAAAACCCTTGTATATTGCAAATTATTTAAAATTAAATATATATATTTTTTAAGGTAAGTGAACACATTTTTATTGTTCAAGAGAAAAAACATTTTATTAGTAAAGCAAATATCAACAGATACCAGTATAAACAATAGGAAGCTACACCGGTGTTTCTTTTCTATACAATAAGTTAAAATGTTCAATATCTAAGCATATTTTAACTTCCTTAATGGAAGTATAAAGCATTACACAGAACACTATACCATATTTAAGCCAACAAGTAAATCCTAACAAGTGGCCTAGATAATAAGTATATAAATTATCTTCCATATTAGAATTTTCTCTTTGGAATCCAAATGACATATAAATTTAAAAATATCATTATAATTTTAATCTCTCACTTTTAAGCATTCAGCTAGAAATTATTTTATACAAGTTTTTTAGAGGATTTCCCTCAGAAACAGAGAAAAATGTTTTTATCTGTCTCGTGAAATTTTGTATGTTTTCTCTATTATGTCTTTTGATATTAATTCTAAATTGACAGAACACTTAAATGAAGTGAATTATACTTTCTCTTGCCAAAAACTAGGAAAGCTAAAATTATTTTTGATCTATTAAATCTAGTGTCTTTCATCATTAGATATAAAGTATGTTAACCATCTTAACAAGTTAGGTAAGTGTGGATCATGTAAAATGAAATTTTGTAAATAGTATACTATGCAGTAAAAGCTTAGTAAAATTAAATCCTGTAAAATTAAATATATTTTAAAAGAAAAGTATACCATAGCAGATTCAGGAGAAAATGGAAATCTTGCATTTTGTGGAGAGTTTTCAGCTTGGTTTGGTCTGTGTTAGTAGTAGTGGTGATAAGTAAATCAGTCTTCTGTACTTCTCCCTGGGTAGACTGTGGGTCCTAGGCAAATTACAGTTCTATCTTTGTAGTGAAAGGTCCCTACTAACAGAGATCTTGAAGAGTGGTGAGAAAGTGCTGGGTTGGGAGGTGAGGAGGGACAGTATGGTCTGAAACACCATCTGGAGCCATGGCTCCATTCTCATGGGACCAAGAAACAGGGACCCTGGCAGAAACAGTTTGTGCCCCTTAATGTTTTGATGTCTTTTGGTGAAAGATGTGCTGATTTTTTTTTTTTTTTTTTAGCATTCTTCTATTCTTAGAAAATGTAGAATTACATTTACAGTTCTTGATACCTGTAATGATTAAATAGTAATCAGAGAAGCAGAGCTGCATAGGCTCAGAAAAGGCATTTTTTGTCATGACAATTGATCTCTGACCATAATCTAGATAATGCAAAATACATATGATTTTTCTCTTTAAATTTTATTTGTAGCACTGGACAAGACACTGTTTGCAGTCCTTACATGAACCAGAACTCTAACCTCCCATCAGCTACTGGTGCGGCCGCTTACACCCCGCAGGTGGGGACGTCCGTGGATGTGTCACCCTACCAGAACACTCCTTGCAGCCTGCCACAGCTGGTGGGCTTTCCGGTGGCAGTTCCGGCTCACTCCGTTGCACAGCAGCAAACAAATTGTCAGCAGCAGCCTCTCCTTTAGAGACAAACGGCTTTCTTGAAAGCCTTAAGTGTATCTGGGAATCCTAAAACTTCTTTCCTTTCAACTCAAAAGGACCATGAATAAATAAAGCACAAAACCTATCTTACCCTGAAGGCCATAAAAGGATTTTTTTTAGTCCAGAGTGTTTGAAGTCGGTGTTGTGATCAGAGGCAGCTTAAAGGTACTGCTAGTTGGATTTCTTGTACTTTCAAATGTCTACATGAATCTGGACAACCAGTAGATAGCCCTATGACACTAAACAGGATGGGATAGGAGTGTAAAAGTTTTATTTTAAAGAAAACATTGTTTCCCCCTACTGTGTCATGATAAGAGCACTGGAGACCGTTAAATATTTTTTGTCTGTATGTTTTTGTCAGGGCCTTCCACACACTATTGTTTTAAAAGGCAAACGTGCTTTTGGGTGAGCATTTAGCTTGCCAAAGTATTTCCTTTTGGCTCCTTAATTTGCAGTTGTGTTTGCAGTCCTGTCAGTTTTTTTGTCAGTGTTATGTTGAGTAACAATTAGCATATAATTGTCTACAGAAGCAAGAGCAATTGGGAAGGAATAAAAATGTTTTCTCGTCCTAACAGTGAAAACCATGTAAATGCAGGTGTGTGATAAAGCATTTAGCTTGTCCCCTGACCTCAAAAAAACATGGCCAGTCCCAGGGGAAATTATTTCCTGCAAGCATCCCTGGTATTTGGAATTAACCACCAATGACCTTTTCAAGTGATTTTTGGCCATTGTCTTATGAAGATATGATCCATTTGTTTTCCTTCCTACAGTGTGTTATGCTGTATTTCCTTTTTAGGATTATATGAAACATTCCTAATAATTTGATGTGATGTAAACCAAGTATGGGTGATTGGTGTGTTTTTATTAATGTGTATGTTTCTTTAAGAAGTGATTTGTTCCATTGCTAGGCTGTCATCAGGATAAGTTGTTGAAAAGTTTTTTCATTCATTTCAGAAGTAGTTCTGAGCCTTTGGAATTCCACATACTGTAAAAGTTGGTAGCAAATCAATAAGAATTGTTTTGTATTGAAGAAATTTACGCAGTACAACATAGAAAATGCAGATAGGTATGGTTATAGATATATATTATTTAGGCTGGCAAAAATACTGGACAGAAGTTTAATTTGTAAGAAATTAAAACTTTTTGCATGGATACAAAATTTCTATATTTCTTTTTAAAGTACTTAATCTTTCTACAAAGAGCCCATTTGATGACATTTCTGGGAATTTTGTCATTACCTATTTACAGAAATTTTATTATAAACATGTTCCTTTTTCAAAGAAACTATCCTATGACAAAATTTGGAAGTTTAATGCCCGCCACTATGTTGTTTCTGATACAAGTATGAAAATTTTAATCTTTAATGACCTGTGGTCTGTCATCCAGTGTTTTCCTTCCAGGTAAATTCAGTTATGTACATGAAAAACTTTTTAAAATGGCACTTTTTGGAACCAAATCTGTTCTTTAAAAAAGAAAAGAAAATATAAATTCCAAAGCTGCTTTTGATAATGTTTTCATTCACATGCAAAATCTTACCTTTTCTTATGAACTATATTTAGTAAATGTATTTTAGTGTTTGTGTGAATGTGTTTTGTTTGTCATCTAAATTGTAGTTCAGCATAAATCTTTGATCCAGTATAAATACTGCATACCCATTAAATTGGGATCAAAAAATTAAGTAACCTAGCTTTAGAATATAAAACATGACATGTATATAACTACATTGCCATTTATCTATAAAATTTTATACATGCAGAAATTTCTTCCTCTTAAAAATAATTTTATTTTTGTCTTGTATATGGAATTTGTGCTAGAGTTTGTTGCTAGTATAAATTGCTGTTGATCTGATATTTTTGGTGTTAATATAAGGTGGTTCTTTTTTCCCGTGACCTTATGAATTGTATTTATTTTAAGATGTTTATATTTACGTGTGTTCTGCCAAAGGAATGGTCTGATTTAAGATATGTATGTTGGGGTCATACTGTTCTGTATCAAAAATTAAAACAAAATAACTTCTACCTTTTTTTGGTATATTAGAATTCCTGAAAATTTATAATAGAACTAATTTTATAATACAGAGACTACCCCTAGGTATTAAAATATATGAACTGGAATATGTTTGTGAAAAATGTACAGCCAGCCAATATTATTTTTTAGTTTGATAATTTACAAAATTACTTGGTTATTTATTAATTAAAATGTTTGTCATTTAGGATTTGAGATTATTTGGAGATACGTTGTCATCTTACACTGTTTCAGGTAGCTTATATTTAACTATATAACAAATTTTACTATATGTTGAAGATAATTATAAAATTTTAACTTTTGACTTAAAAATTTGTGAATGTTTAAAAAATATATGGGTTGAGCTCGGGCTATAGCTCAGTGGTAGGAGTAGAGCATGTGTTCTTAGCATGCTCAAGGCTAGATTGATCCCTAGCACTGCAAAAAATATGTATGGCTTAGGAAGTATTACAAAACCATTTCTTAGTGAAAACCATAATGTTAATACTTCTGAATTCTAGGAGAGGACTTATTGAATTGTCATGGTGAGAATGCTGAAGTTATTTTTAGAAGTAATAAATTATAAATAATATAGCATTGATTTAGGATTTGCTTCTGTCAAAGGAAGTTTTCTTAATATCAGGTTTAGTCAGTAAATGAGAGGACTCAATTTGGTATTTTGTTGTTTGATTTAGTTTTGTTTTGAAGATTAAAGATTTAAAAAAAATTTTCCAGCTGAGATAATAATTCTAATTTTATCAAACTGTTCGAATTTGAATTTTTTTTTAAACCTTCCTGGTTCTGAAAGAGAAATTATATTGATTACATAGTAAAGTCAGTTGAATAACACCCCTCCCCATTTTTGTCTACCTCAACACCAGCATGTCACTTAGAAGGGCAGACTGTTATTTTAATTGGAAGTAGATTCTGCAGATGCAGTAGAAGTCATGCTGGACTTAAGGGTGGGGTCTGAATCTAAGACTAATGCCCTTATCTGAAGCAAAGACTGTGATGCAGTAGATGAGGCCACAGGTGAAGGTGGAGACGCAGTGGGAGCTGTGCTGTGACAGGCTGCCTGGGACCACCAGAAGCTGGAAGAGGGATTCGATTCTTCCCTGGAGCCTTCGGAGGGATTGTAGCCCTGCTGACCCTCCATTACAGACTTCTAGCCTTCAAAACTGAGATAAAATAAATTTGTCTTTTTAAGCCTCCAGTATATGATACTTTATTACATAGTCCTAGGAAACTAATAAGCATGAGTGAGTATACAATGAATTCTTTGTACTAAGCCCTTGGAACTTTTGTGAGATTGCTCCATATTGGTGCAGATGACATTGGTGGAGATGCTACTGAGAGATGACAGTAGTCCAGTAGCAGTGTTTTTATCTTGTCCAAACTATAGTTGCATTTCATGAAAAGATGACACAAAGTCCTCTGTTAATCCCTATTTTACTGATTTTTAATCTCACATTCACATTTCAGTAATTGATTTTTCTTATGCTGAAGTTGTGCACTGTTAAGGCTGTAATTCTTTGCATTTTCTGTCTGTGCTTCCCTATCTTGAGTGGTATTTAATGGGGGGGGATGGTCAAAGGCAAACGGCAGAGAAGCAACAGAAAAGCAGGGTGGATGTTACCTACAAAAGCTGCTGGGGAAGGGATTTCTCTTATTTTATATCAGTGAGGGGAGTTAAGGGTTTTCTACTATTTCAAAGATAGAAAGTGATCTGTATACTTTTATAAGCCAGCTGCCTCTCAAAAGAAAAAAAAAATTGAGATGAAATTCATGTAATAAAGTTAACCACATTAAAATATACCATTTTCATGGCGTTTAGTACATACATGCACTGCATCTAGTTTGAATAGTGGAACTTTTTCTGTTTGGCTTCTTTCTTTTAGGAGCTTCATTTACTTGCTGTGATGTTTTGCTCTCCATTTCTAGTGTAGCATATGTCAGTAGTGCATTTCCTTTCCTGGCTGAATTGTTGCATTTTATGTCAACAGTTTATCTGAGCTATTGAGCTGTTTACCTTTTTTGACTATTGTAAGTAATGCCACAGTGAGTATGTGTGTATGTATTTGAGGAACATCTTTCAGTTGTAAGTACATACTTTAAGAGAACCAGTTCATACGGTAATTTTCTGTTTAAGTTTTGAGGCACTGTTAAACTTTTCCATTTCACACCAGTACTGCATGAGAACTCCAAATTCTCCACCCCCTCCTCAATACTAGCTTTTTTCCTTTTTTAATTTATAGCCATCCTGGACTGGGAGATAGCTCGGTGGTCTAAGTGCCTGGTTGGCAAGCACAAGAACCCATGTTTTTTTTTTGTGTGTGTGTATGTGTGTGTGGCCAGCTCAGCCCGCCTGGGGGCGGGGCTGGCTGGCATGTGGTGCTGGGGGATTGAACCATGGTCCATGTGCTTTGCTAAGCTTGTTCTAAGTAGGTGCTTTAGACCACTGAGCCATCTCACCAGACCCGAAAGAATCCATGTTTTATCTCTGTTACCCCATGCTATGCTGGCCCCAGAACTCCAGGTGTACCATGCTGGCCACTGAAACGGCATGGTGATACACACCTGTAATCCCAGCTCTGTGTAGGCTGAGATGGGAAGATTACTATGAGACCCTGTACCAGAAAAATTTTGTTTTGAAAAAATTATGGCCATCCTGGTGGTGTGAAGGCATACCTCTCTGTAGTTTTATTTGCAAGGTGAGTGATACTTAGCACATTTTCATGTGTTTATTGGCATTTTTACATTTCATTGGGGGAAAAGTCTTAAGTCCTTTACCCAAGGAATTTTCATCAGAGTATCTTTTTTGTGTTCAGTGGTAGCAGCTGTTTGTATATTTTTGATACTAGATCCTTACCGCATCCTTTATATATAAACATTTGCTTGTGTTACATAAGTTGGCTTTGGTTGTTCTCACCCCATCTCTCACCCACTTCTGAGACACTTCTGAGACAGGGTTTCCCTGTGTTGCCTGGGCTGATCTCAAACTGTCTTCCTTAGCCTCCTTTTTATTTTCTTGATGATGTCCTTTTTTGATCCATCAAATTTTTTGTTAAACCCAATTTTTTCTTTTGTTGCTCTTGTTTTCTGTATTATATGAATACATTGGGGCTGGGGATGTAGGTCAGTGGCACAAATGCCTGCCTTGCAAGCTCAAGGTCCTAAGTTCAATTCCTAGTACCAAAGGAAAAAAAAAAAAAAGCCAAATCTCCAATATTATAATTTTCCCTATTTTTCTGAGTTGTGTGTATATATTTTGTTCTTGTAATTAAGTTTTTGGTCCATTTCAAGTTACTTTTTTACATGGCTGGAGGTATAGGGACCAGCTTTTTGTATACGTAGTTGTCTCAGTACCATTTGTTGAAGGGACTGTTCTTCCAGCAGTTGCTTTTTGACACCACTTAAGGGTGGTCAATTCTAGGGTCTCTGTTATTGGAACCATCCTACTAGCCTATTTTGAAATTATTTCCTTATTTTATCTTTTTCTTATTAAAATTAATAAAAAAAAAATTCCAGGATCTCCATTGTCCAGCTTTGATTCAGAAAACCTGTAGCTGTGAAGTTTCAGTTCTAGGTGGTAGAGTTGTCATCAGCTTATTTGTATCGGACAAGCCATGATCAAAGTATTTGGTGAATATTACAATTTTTAAAAATTATTACAGTAAAGAAATTACCATTGATCCTCTCAACTTATTTGCCCTTGTTTCAGAAACATTCTTACCACTTTGTGAAGCAGTTCTGGAAAGACTCTTTAGTGTTCTTGTAATGTATGCAGTGAAAGCTGCCTCTGAGTGCTGCCCAGTGGCAAGGCAGGCCCTTAGCATTAGGGCGCGTACCCATTCTCTGTGTTTCCCAGATTGGCCACCGTGTGACTTTAGTCTTCCTCAGAGTCAAAATGATCATGAAAGATGAACATTCTGGGTCAATCCAGGACAGTGTGGTAGCCGTGACTGCACAAACCAGTGACTCCAATGGAAGAGAACTTCAGAATTCCCTCGAAGTGGCAAGAAAGTAGGGGTACATGTATTCAATTAAGGGGCAGTATTTTGGAGAGTAATGCAATGTGATTTTGTTATTAAAAATTACTACTTGGGGCCGGGGAGATGGCTCAGTGGAGTAAGCACTCACCTGGCAAGTGCAAGGGCCTGAGTTCAATCCTTGGTTCCACCAAAAAAAAAAAAAAAAAATTACAACTCACTTTAGTTTTTTATCAGACTCTGTATGTGTAAAGGGGAGACAGTGGACAGTTCTTTATGTAGAGATGACCCATGCAGATCAGTAAGGAAATGAAAATGTCACATTAGTCCTCTAAGCAGTTGTGAAAAGTACATGATCTAAATGAGACGAAGTACTTCAGCTGCAAATAATTTTTTTTTTTTTTTTCCAGTACCAGGGATCAAACTTGGTACCTTTTGCTTGTCAGGCAGGTGCTTATGCCACTGAGCTATACCCCTGCAAATCTATCATTCTTTCCTGGGAGACCTTTCTCAGGGATTTTCATCTACACATCATTGGCAAGGATTGTGTCAGAAAGCCTGCAAAAGTGATGACTCTGCTTTCTAACTTCTCTACAGAGACGGAGAAGGAAGATGGTGTGAAATGTAGGGGGAGCCGTTCTGAGGTGTCTACCACAGGGACAGACCTGTTCAATAGTGTCTACAATTTGATGTTACTATTTGTGTGCCTGGGAAATACACTTGCAGTTGAATTAGTCTGTTATAATTCCATGATCAAATAAGCCATTTAAGAGGTCCTATTACAGACACACCATAGTTTTTAGTCAAAGCATTACTATTAATTAGGGGTGAGGCAATAGCTCAGTGGCATGGCTCCTGCCTGGCAAGTGCATGGTCCTGAGTTTGATTCCTGGTACAAAAAAAAAAAAAAAAAAAAAAAAAAAAAAAAATACATTAACATCTGACTGATTGTAACTAGAACTTTTTTTTTTTTTTAAATGATACAAGATGGGCCCTGGAAATGGACATGGGAATAAAAGCTTCAAACTGCCTCTGTCTATTCTATTTGATAAGATCTGGCTCATTCAGGGTGGTATGGCTGTAGATTTCTATTTGAGACATAAAAAAATAAGATGTGTTAGCTTTTGTTCACTCAGCAGTGTGATGTACTGAGGATACACAGAATTTGCATTGGCAAAGCTGAGTAACATTTACCGATTCACTATGCGCAGACTAGCTGTGTAACACTGGAAGCGTTGTGTTTTGCCTTTAGAACTCTTGTTCATATGCATTGTCATTAAATTTTCTTAAATACCTGCATTGAAGTGAAAGGAGAAAGAGGTTGAGTAAATGTCACAAGGACATAGTAGCAAAACTGTGATAATAGGTGAGTTCTGTTTGTCAGTAATGCGCGTGCTTGTCCTAGAAATGACTTAGCTAGAAATAGTGAACATATTAATGTTGAATCTCTGCACCTCCTTCCTTTCCATGATATGGATGAGCTCCCAAATGGGTTGTGTGGATATAGGATGAATGAAGGGAAGAGTGTAAGAGTGGGTGGCTTTGTGTTCTTTTTCTTTTGGGGGTTATAGAAAGGTGCAGAATTGGGGATTGAACCCAGGGCCTTGCACATGCTAGGCAAGTGCACTGAGTTACATCCTGAGCCCTTGCTTAAATTTTTATTTTGACTTAACATAGGGTCTCACTGCATTGCCTAGATGGCTTTGAAGTTCCAGGCCTTCTGCACTGTCATTGAATTCTCTTAAATACCTTCATTGAAGTAAAGGGAGAAAGAGGTTGAGTAAGCGTCACAAAGATGTAGTAGCAAAACTGTGAAAAAGATATCTATGTCTATATCTGCCTCCCATGTAGCTGGGATTACAGCCTTGTGCTATTGTGCCTGGATTAATGTTGAGCTTTATTATGTTTTTGCCTTACATGTATGATTATTATCATTCTGTTTTAACATTTCTGAAGTAAGGATTTATTTTATAGTGGACAAGCCCAGGGATATAGCTCAGTGGTATAGAGCTTGCCTGCCTGGTTCTGAGTTTGATTTCTGGCACCAAAGAAAAGCCCCACAAAAAGCCAGTGGATGAGAATGTATTGTAAGATTTAGAAATGACAGAAAGTAACATTTTAACTATCAGGAGTCAAGGGGACCAGGGTTCAGCCAAAATGTCATTTTGCTGTCCAAGTCTTGCCAGTGCTCATCAGGAAAATACCCCTTTCACTTTAAATCTGGGGATTGCAGCAGAAGCAGAAAGAAGCAGTCTACATTTCTTTCTGACCTGTGACAGAAAAATGTACATCACAGAAAAACAGGAAAATGTATGGTGTAATGTTTGGAATTTACATCATTCAGCATCTGAGTTTGAACTTGCAGAAGAACATTTCCTTTAGATGGTATAGAGGATTGATGATAAGTACCCACAGAGGCAGAGTAGAGACAGTGGAGGATTGGGGGAAGGTTGCTCTGATACATTGGTCACAGTTAGCTATTATTGGTGAATTAAAATTTATGTGTCAGTCACATTGCCTTAGTTTTTACATAATGTCTCTTTTTCCAGGATCCCATCAAATGATGCATTATATTTAGTCATACCCTCCTAGGGTCCTGTTGGCTTTGACAGTTCCTCAGACTTTATTTTTGATGACTTTTATAGTTCTTAAGATTATATGTCATATGTTTTGCCAAATATCACTCATTGGAATTTGTCTGATATTTTCTTCATGATTAGTCTTGGGTTGTGAAATTTTAGGAAAGAGACCACAGAAGTAAAGTGCCATTCTCCTCTGTGTCAAAAGTGTATCACTATATATTATAACAAATACTGTGAAATTCTGTATCACTTGCAAATTTTTGTTTTAATTCTAATTTGTACTCTCTTAAAAAAAAAAAAAAAAGAGTACATGCTATTTCCTCACCCATGCTGGGGCTTGAATTGGAGCTGTGTGTGTGTGCTAGGCAAGCACTGTACCACTTAGCTATACTCAGTCCAGGGGTAATACTATCAGCATCACACGCCTGGTGATGCTGGTCTCAATGACCTGGCTGAGGATAGTGTTTATCACGTTTTTTTCACTCTTCTTTCCTGTACTATATATACTCTTTGGAAGGAAGTTACTTTGTATGCAGCATACTTGCAGTATGGGGAGCATGCTTCCCATCCTTGTAGGTAACATGCAGAAATTATTTGGAAATCTTCTGTATTGAAAGTTTAGCTCTTTAACCATTTGTATCACCATGGGCTTATTTTATAATTACATGTCAGTGCCAGTTTATTACTCAGATTATCCCAGCAATGGCCATTGGATGCTTTTTCATTTTGTTCCTGTGTCCCTTTGACATAACCCTATCAACTATAGCGATAGTGAATTTGGTTTTATTTTTTTCCATTTTATAGTGATTTTATTTTTGGAGGTTTTGTTTCTAAAGCACTTCCTTACTTTCTGGTACCACAAGATGCTCCTAGTTCATGTCATGTGTTTTCCCGAGATGCCCTTGTTTCTTTTATTAGAGTATGGAATTGAAAACCAGGGTTTTGGTGCCACATGAGTTTGTTGCTACTGTCATTGCCTCTGGGCTGTCAGCTGAAAGCAGAGCAGTTATGTTGTGTGGTAGTATTTCTATATGCAACTGTCAGTGCCAAGAGTGAGTTACACCTGAGTTCATAGGGTGTCTGACTAACCCATCCCCACATGGATCACTGTGCCTTCTCCCTCGGCTTATCTGTAATTTTCTGCTTCAACAATGGGCAGCCTTACTCCGTCAGCTGCCATCCGCTGCAGTTGCTCACGTCCAGCATGCAAGTGTTAGGAGCAGACTCCTCAGAAAAACCTTTACCAGTTGCAGTAGCATGTTTGCGGCTACTTTTACTTCAGCCTCACAGGTGCTACTCACTTCTGAAGTTACTTAGTTCAGCGTTCTTCTTTCATGCCCTTCAGCCACAGTATATATATA